>NW_020943515.1:0-16117 GCF_900497805.2 Vombatus ursinus | reverse complement strand
AAGAGATGCCCAAGAGAGGGTAGGGGACATTTTTGAGGAGAAAGCCTAGGCGTCAGGGAATGGGGGCTGTTGCTGGGCAGCTCAGGAATCTCCACCAATGGCCCAACATCTGGGGGCAGGGCAGATGATCCTTTGAAGATGAGCCAGAGGTTTTCCAGGGTGTCTGGGTGGTGTGCTGGGCCTTTGTGTTCCTTTGCATTGTGATCTCCCCTTAGCCAGGGAGGAGGGGGGATTGGGAGGCCTCCTGTGTCAGGGAAGCTTCCTGGGTGACTGCGCAGAGAACAGGCCAAGCAGACATCATGGTTCCCGGATGGTGCGCGGCCCTGGCAGATCAGCAAGGATGCTGAGGAATGAGCAGGGCAGGTGGGAGCTAGCAGTGAGGCTGGATCTTGTTGATTGCTGTGTTTTCTCGGCTGTCTCATGGTGCAACCAAGGGGTGAGCATCAGATCTTGCACTGGCAGCAAACAGGGGCACAGCAGCTAGACTGGCAGCAGCAGGGCTTGCAGCAGCTAGACTGGCAGCAGCAGGGCTTGCAGCAGCTGGTCTGACAGCAGCAGGGCTTGCAGCAGCTGGACTGGCAACAACCCCCACAGCTGGAGCCACAACCTCCCCCACAGCTGGAGCAGCAGCACGCTGGCACGCAGCAGCAGACAGGCTTGCAGCAGCTGGACTGACAGCATCCCCCACAGCCAGAGCCACAGCTGGACTGACAGCATCCCCCACAGCCAGCGCCACAGCTGGACTGACAGCATCCCCCACAGCTGGAGCCACAGCCTCCCTTGCAGCCCCCACAGCTGGAGCCACAGCCACCCTTGCAGCCCCCACAGCTGGAGCCACAGCCTCCCTTGCAGCCCCCACAGCTGGAGCCACAGCCTCCCTTGCAGCCTCCACAGCTGGAGCCACAGCCTCCCTTGCAGCCCCCACAGCTGGAACCACAGCCTCCCTTGCCACCTCCACCACAGCTGGAGCAGGAGCAGGCTGGCACACAGCAGCAGACAGGCTTGCAGCAGCAAACGGGCACACAGCAGGTGGAGCCACAGCCCCCACAGCTGGAGCCACAGCCTCCTGAACAGCCAGAGCAGCCCATGGTGCTGGGAGCTTGGAAGAACTTGGTGTACACAGGGGTGGAAGGTCTCACGAGAGAGAGAGAAGGGTCAGTGGGTTGTGACAGCCCCTGTCTGCAGCCAGCTTTTATCCTGTGCTGCAGCAGCAGGGATGGGTGTGGGCACATGCTCACTTGCCCCTCACTCTGAACCCCTGCAGGAGCAGGAGCCAGCCCCTGCTGGCTCCGTGGCTTGTTGTTAGACCCTGGCCCCCTGGCTGCCATTGGGTCAGCCTCGGGCTTGTTTTGGGGCAGGCCTTGTGGCCATGACTCACCTAGAAGCACCAGGCTACCTTGATTGGCCAATGGGCATGTTTGGCTCTGGTCACAGAGACCGTGGGGTCTGGGAGCTCAGCGCAAGAGCCTCCAGGCCCCCCCCAGTTCAACCCCAGCTCACAAGATGATGGAGAGAGTCCAGTAGGCAGGGAAGAAGCAGGGCATTCCTGGAGATTTGTGGGCTGGGGAGAGCAGGCACGGGCATGGCAGAACATGTTTGGCTCTTCACCCCTACACACATGGCCCAAGTCAACAGACTGAGAGAGGAGCCATGGCCAATGCCGACTGAGAATGGTGCTGCAGATGAGGCAAAGGACCCAGAGGACCTTGCATCAGGGAGAAAGGGGGGAAGAGCACAGATGGGTGTTAAGGGATCATGGTCCCTTATGAGCTTTGTCACTTGATATCGGACTAGTGATTGCCCGCCTGGAGAAGAAAGTGAATAAGAAGGCATCCCTGGCAAAACTGGCAGTTGGGCTAGGGGTCCCAGGTCCAGCAGAGCTGATGCAGTTGGGATGGTGAATAGCTTCCCAGTGGCACCAAGGCCAGACAAGGCCACGTCTTGTTAACTGAACAATGAGGCTTCACCCTTATTGCTGCCATCATGTGGGGAGAGTGGTCCTGTCATGACCTATCAGAGGCAAGGAGCAGAGCTGCAGGGGTAAATGACATGGAATCTGCACATCTGTTGGAGGCAGGGAGATGTATGGGGAGTCTTGGCATTCCTGGATTGTGGGGGAAAGCAGGGAAGTCTTGAGGTTACTGGGGTAGTGATGGGGAATGGAGCTGGATGGAGGAAGAAGACTGTAGTCATCTCCTAAGGAAAGGCCCTGGAGACCAGGAACTCTCCCACTTTGGTTCATGGATTCCCTTGGATGTAACCCAGAGGTGGGCAAGTATGAGATGATTTTTTGTGACCTTTTAAAAACAATATTTCATTTTCCCCCAATTACATGTAGAACAATTTTAACACTTCTTGTTTTAAGTTTTGAGTTCCAAATTCTAATCCTGTTCTTATCTCCTTCTTTTCTCTCTGAGAAGGTAAGCCATCTGCTATAGGATATGCTTGGGCAATTATCCTATGATGGAGGAGAGGAGGGAAGGAAGGTGTTAGATAAATATACCCAGCACAGAGTGTGATAGGAGAAATAGAATGCAGACTGGGAAATACCCTGCCTTACAGGAACATTGAAGGGGAAGGGGGTAAGAGAAGGGGGGGGAGATAGAAGGGAGGGCAGATTATGGGAAGGAGTATTCAGAGTGTAAGCCATCTTAGGGTGGGGGGAGGGACCAAACAGGGAGAAAATTTGGAACCCAAAATCTTGTAGAAGTGAATCTTGAAAACTAAAAATAAATAAATTAATTAAAAAAAAGAAATCATTCTATCACATTTAAAACTTAGGCAGTTTAGAAGCAAATTACTTGCTTTTGCTGTTTTAGGTGATTAAAGTTTAGCTATATTTTATAAGTATATAGAGAAATAAGAAGCTGAGATTTGTGATGAATCATTTCAATAAATAATTTGATTCCTTTCAAAAAAAATTAAAATAAAAAATAAAGAATAAAGCAATAGGCTGCAGAAAGGGAGTCTAGCCAGCCAGTTAGAGAAGTCATCAGAATGCTGCAGAGCTGATCCCTTTGCGTGAGCCAAGCTGGGTGCCAGCCAGTCCCACAGGCAGGAATGGATAGGTGACAGGTAAGGCGCAAAGAGAGCTCCCAGATCCTCCCGGGTACGTCTGATTTTCTTCAGCCACCCATATGCCATTGATGGTGTGGCCCCTCTGCCTTCCTTCAGTTTAGTCCTAGTTTATGCCTTGATTCAGTGGAAGTGTCTTGCAATCATTCACATCCCCTCCTCATTCACATTGCTCACAAGCCCCCTTGGGATGCTAGGTGGCGCCATAGGGCACCGAGCACGTGGCTTGGTATCAGGAAGACTCCTTTACCTGAGATCAAATCTGGCTTCACACATTTCCTACCTGTGTGACCATGGGCAAGTCTCTTAACCCTGTTTGCCTCAGTTTCCTCATCTGCAAAATGAGCTGGAGAAGGAAATGGCAAACCACTCCAGGATCTCTGCCAAGAAAACCCCAAACGGGGTCATGGAGAGCTGGACACGACTGAAAAGTGACTGAATAGTAACAGTTCGCCTTTGAGCGATTGGTTAGATAGCTCAGTCAAAGAGAGCTTCTCCCCTGATGGCGGGTCGGGTGTGAGCGGGGGATGCCCATCCTCTCTGCACAGATATTGCCCACTTTCCTCCCTGGGGCATTCTTCAAAGCCCTCAGGATCACTGGCCTTAGCTAGGTTATTTCCTGCTCCTCAGTGTTTTATGAGGCCACACCGTTTTAATTTTCCACCTCCTCCCCCATACCATTTTACAAATGAATCTGTATTCTAAGCAGCTTCTGTCCTTGGCTGCCGCTTGGCGAGGACACGAAAAACTCCTGGTGGGAGGCATATTCTGGGCCCTTCCAGTCTTCTGCTTTGAGGACATGGTTTTCACCAGGTAAGCTGCTGTGCTGAATGACTCTCTCGTGTTATATTTTCCTTTCTTAACCCTAAATTCACGCTGTCTTAACTGTGCGAAGTCCCTCAGATCTGGCCCAGGAAGACCAAGGCAGACTCATGCTGGAACCCCAATGAAAGCCACCCAACTGAAGGGGACCTTCCTGAGGGCTTCGTGAAGGGAGAAAGGAACTCCCAATAACCAGAGCTGGGAGTCCCCCCACCCCCTTTCTCTAAGCCTAAGTGTTGTCTCCCCAGACTCTGTGTGTACTTGTGGGAAAATGTTTTGTACCAACTGTTTTTCCTATAACACCTTAGTAAACATCTTTTTAATTAGCTTTCTCCAGCTAATTAATGCTGGGAAGCTAGTAATAAATGGAAAATACAGCAGTTGGGAGTTCTCAGCACCTCATGGTTCCCTCTGGAACCCTGAAAGGAGAAAGACACGTGACCCTCTGGAGCCCATCCCTTGAGTTGTTAGTGGGAGTTGGGGAGTAGCCCTGGTGGGGGAGGGGGTGGGTTTCAGAAAGGTTTTTATCTTTAACTCTTTACTACCAAGGAGAGCTGAGTCATGACATGTGGGTTATTTTCATAGCCCCAATGTGCTACAGCACAGAAAGAAATGGAAATGGTACTAATAAAATACATGTACCCAGATAAATAGACAAAGTATGTGCCAAATAAATAGGAAATAATACCAAGGTGGTGGGGGGGGGGGGTTAGGAAGGAGGAAACAGGATGACATATGCTTACCCCAGGTGAATTCTACTGTCATGGAAGATGTCCAGTTTCAAAGGTATCAGAGTTCTGCAGATGGCTTTGGGCCAAATGTACCAGACCCTGGAATACTGCAGAGCCTACCTGAAGAGATCCATGACCAAAGCCAAGTAGAGAAGGATGGCTCATTGTCCAGATTCCATGTGGATTGTCTGTTACTGGGTTTTTATTTCTAGAAAGGTCTGCAGAATGATTTCACAGAACAAAATGTTCAGATGCTTTTGTTTTGCTAAATTTCCTGGGATGTTAGTGATGCTAAGGTGGTGGCATTTTTGCCTCCAATGGATCTGACACTTGGATCTACAGGTTTTCCACCTCTCTCAGTTGCTGTTATTTTCTTTTTCTTTTTTAATTAATTTATTTATAATTTTCAACAATCACTTCCATAAGCTTTTGAGTTTTAAATTTTCTCCCCCTCCCTCCCCACCTCCTTCCCCAAGATGGTGTGCAATCTGTTATAGGCTCTACACATAAATTCCTATTAAACATTTTCACATTAGTCATGTTGTAAAGAAGAATTAGAACCAATAGGAGGAACCACAAGAAAGAAGAAACGAAAGAAAATAGAAGAAAAAAAAGAGCAAATAGTATGCTTCAATCTGCATTCAAATTCCATAGTTCTTTCTTTGTATGTGAATAGCATTTTCCATCATGACACTTTTGGAGATGTCTTAGATTCTTGCATTGCTGAGAAGGGCTGAGTCTATCAAAGTCAGTCATCATACAATGTGGCTATTACTGTGTACAACATTCTACTGGTTCCTCTCACTTCACTTAGCATCAGTCCATACAAGTCTTCCCAGGTTTTTCTGAAGTCTGCCTGCTCATCATTTCTTATACCACAGTAGTATTCCATTACATTCATATAGCACAACTTGTTCAGCCATTCCCCAATGGATGGGCATCCCCTCAATTTCCAATTCTTGGCCACCACAGAAAGAGCTGCTATGAATATTTTTGTACATGTGGGTCCTTTTCCCATTTGTTTGCTCTCTTTGGGATACAGACCAAGAAGTGCTATTGCTGAGTCAAAGAGTATGCACATTTTTATAGCCCTTTGGGCATAGTTCCAAATTGCTCTCCAGAATGGTTGGATCAGTTCACAACTCCACCAACAATGCATTAGTGTTCCAATTTTCCCACATCTTTACTGAGTTATTTTCTGAGCTGATTTTGGTTTTGGTTTTGGTTTTTTTACTTATCTGTGTCCAAAGTCTGAATGTCCAGCGTCTACTGTTGGGCCCATTGATTAGTCTCAGATTTCCTCTTATGGTGCTCATAGCAGTCACCACCACCCCCCACCCCGAGTCTTTTTGTTGAGCATTTAAACATTTGTGCTTCATTTTTCCTGTGGTTTTTAATGTTTACATTTTCTTCTTGTCCTTCTTCTTTGTTTCTTCAAAGTGTTAATCTTGCTTAAATTCTTTAAAGGTATCCTGTTCTTCTGAGGACATTGCTCAGAATAGCTTCTGGGTTTTTTCTGTCCCCCACGATGGCATGCTAGTAAATGATTAACAACTGACACCCTTTTAAGTTCAGTTTGTTAGCTTTTTCTCCATCACTTTCTTGTTGTTGTCGCTTAGTAATTTTTCAGTTGTGTCTGACTCTCTGTGACCCCATTTGGGGTTTTCTTGGCAGAAATGCTGGGAGTGGTTTGTCATTTCCTTCTCCAGCTCATTGGATAGATGAGGACACTGAGGCACGCAGAGTTAAGTGACTTTCCCATGGTCACACAGCTAGCAACTGTCTAAGGCCAGATTTGAACTCAAGGAGATGAGTCTTCCTCACTCCAGATTCTCCAGATGTTCTATCCACTGTGGCACCACTTAGCTGCCTTGTCACTCTCTTAAGTCTGGACGATCAACCAAACAATCAAACAACAGAGCAGGCCCTGATCTGAAGCATTGACCAATTTCCAATTGACAATTGAACAGTGTGCCCCTACGTCCTGTTCACACCATTCCTGCTTTCCCCCCACCTCCCAATCACATGGAGAGAATGTGATCCCTTATATCTTTGGGGCATATAGACTGTGATTTGGTGCTTGGATGTGGCCCCCCAAAGCTGGTCCAGATCTGAGCATCAACTCTCTGGGTCAGCTCCCACTCCAAACTGAGCTGTAAGTGCCCTGCCCAGCCACCTGAGGACCCGGTCCTGCAAACTAAATATTGAATCAAATAGCAGAGCAAAAGAAAAGGCTCTCCCACGTTGTGTATGCGAGGGGGTGCCCACATAAAGGATGAACCTCATCATTGTTGTCTGTCCTTTGTTCTTGAATGGCACCATGATATCAGGGAGGTGAAATCACATCATGCAAGTGAATTGTCTTCGAGTGAGGCAGCACTGTGCAAGGTCACCAACCTGACCTTCTCATCTGCAGCCATCTGGGGCCTGTGGCAAGATATAGATGGGACAACTGGAGATGGCCGTGTGGATTGGCCTCACACATGTGGCCAGATGAGGACTATGCTGCTCTCTGCCACCCTCTGCTGGGCGTGTCGTCTCTGCTGAGGGCTTGTCAGCTAGGACGTTTTCTTGCCACTTACCACCCATGTGACATTGGCCTCTGGCCTCGGTCTACCTCCTCTGTAATATAAGGGACTGAGATTGCTTAGCTTCAGAGGTACCTTCTAGCCCCCCTGATGCGAGTTGGAAAGGTGAATGAAATGGGTCCCATGCTTTCTCCTCATCTGAAAAGGACTCAGCAAGAAGGGTTGACGAAATGGACATCTGCTTCCTGCCCCTAACTTAGTCACCCGAAGCCAGCTAGGAGTCCCTGTCAGCTGAGAGGGGCTCCACAGCTGCCTGGAGGACTTGGGGTGCAGCCAGGTGGAACTCTGACTTCTTTCCCTGCCTTCGAGGTCCTCACACCTCAGGTTAGCACTGTAAGCCTGGAACAATGGGAGAGGTACCTGAATAGGTCAAGTCAAGTCACCTCAAAGCAAAGAAATATCTCCTACACGGCAGGCACAGTGCCAAATCCTTGAGTTACAAAGTGTGTCAAAGGCCTATCACGAGCCCTGAGGAGCTCCTTGCCTACCAGCAAACGAGATGGAAACGCTGATGTGCAAATAGATAAAGCAGAGGTATTTAACAGAGGGCAGGCAGGAGCCTGAAGGAGAATTGCGAAAGGCTTCAAGGAGGAGCCAGGATTTTATCTGGGACTTGAAGGGAGTCACAAAAGCCAAGTGGGGAATTTGTCTTCGCTCTCCATGCACCTGACTAGGTCTCCTTTTCTATATCTTTTGCTGTGTGAGATACGCTTTCCCCATGATTTGTGTGATTGTGCATTGATGCTTGCTGGGGGACTGAATACCCATTAAGGAGGGCAAACAAAGAGCTAAATTCTGATGTTCTTGGGACTCAAACCTGGGTCAGGGCCCATGCCAAAGACTTAACTCTTGAGAATTCTGAAAGGAAAAAATTCAGGCTGTGTAAGCCCGCGTCTCTGGTTCTGAAGCACAGGTTTTATATGAAGTCAGGGACCGTGTCCTTTTCATGTCCTTGGCAACTACCTGAGTGCCATGCAGATAGTAGGCACTGAATAGGTGTTAGTTGAGCTGTATGGCATGACATGGCATTGGGCTCTGATGAATAAGTCTCAATCCCAGTATTTCAAGGATCTGAGATTTCATTCCTACAAAAATCCCTCTTTCAACACAGATCAAAGTTAGGTCAGAGAACTAGAATTGGAAATGACTTATAGCTTATCCTCTTCAACCCCACCATTTTACAGATGAAGAAACTGAGGCTTAGAAGTAAGCAAGAGACTTATCCAAGGTTACATAAGTCCTACATGACAAAGATAGAACTCCACACCATGTTCTCTAACTTCCAATTCAGCCCTCTCTCCATTGAACTATCCTTTCGGTTGCCAAAGATACTTCCTCCTCTGGCAGGAGTCTCCTGAAGACTTAGGACTTCTAAAACTAGCTGGGCTAGTTGTCAGAGGACAAATACAACTTGCTTTGCTGCATGGCTAGTACTGAATTGGCTGCCAAAGCTGAGGCTACTGGAACATAGCCTCCTAGTGCCCTAGGGAATGTTCAGGCTACAATGAGATGTATTCGAAAGACTTTCTTGTGACCAAGCTCTGGGAAGATACTCCAAATACAAGTAAGGTCTGTCCTGAAGGAGATAACAAAATGTGTGCAGGATAGTGAGGTCAAGTGCTGAAAAGACCCTCGTAGACTTGAGCAACCATACCAAGTGAGATTCCTAGGTGAAATGGTGAAAATGGTATGAACGCTCCCTCCCCAGAGCAATAAGCCACTCCTTAAAAAAGCCCAATGACAGATGGGCAGAAGGGCTCTTATGACAGACACCACGAATCTTATACCCAAGACCTTTTGTGAAAAGAAATGAAAGCAAATGGAGAATTAGAGGCAGATACCCAGGCGAACTTTCTCAATATTCCCCTCCAAAAAACTTTAAAATCACTTCTCAAATCAAACTTCAGAGTGGCAGAGCCAAGAAAAATTCCGGTTGAGACTTTTCTGTCCTAAGGGAACTTAAGAGGTTGGCAGGAGAAGTCTGTAATACCAGGGTAGAAGTCTGTCTGGAGCCCAAACCCGCAGTGGTGACACTAGCTGCTGCAGCTTCAGGAGCTCTCAGCCCATAGACAGTGAGGGGGTTGGACAACTGATCAGAAAGCAATTACAGGGTACCCTTTGTGGGTACTGGGTGCAGCTGGAGCCGATTGACAACTTCTTTGCCCATAAGCAGTTCTGGGTTGCAATTCCAGGGCAGGAAGGACCACTGGGGATTTGTCAAAAGGGGCAGAGAGGTGTGCAGTGAGTAAAGCATGGGCCTTGGAGTCAGGAGGACCTGACCTCAGACACTTACTAGCTGTGTGATCCTAGGCAAGGGACTGATTGATAATTAAGTGACTGATTGCCTAGACAACAAAAAATAAACAAACAAAACAAGGGAGCAGGGCCCTGGTCACAGACTCACAGAAAGGAGCATTGGGTGAATGCAGCTGCAAAGAACCAGGGGCCCTTCCTTGGTAAAGGTCAGAGCATAGACCAAGAAAGCAGTGACCACACCTCTCTCAGGATCACACCATTTGGAAGCAGACCCCCAGAACTAGTTTGGAAAGTAGCAGCATGAAAAAACCTGAAGCTTGAGATAGTGCCTCCCTCCACCCCACATGAGCAAAGCTCAACTTTAACATAAAGTTCAAAGTCAAGAAATAGGCTGGAAAAAAGTGAGCAAACATCAAAAAAAAAAAGAATTTGACCAGAAAAAGCTACTATAGTGGCAGGGAAGACCAAGACATAAACTCAGAAGGAAACAAAAATGTGAAAACAGCTACAAACAAAACCTCAAAGAAAAAATGCCCATTGGATCCACGTCCAACAAAAATTCCTAGAACAGTTTAAGAGATAAGAGTGGAAGAGGAAAAATTGAGAAAAGAAATGAGAGTGATGCAAGAAAACTATGAAAAGATAATTAACAGGTTGGTAAATGAGGCACACAAAAGAAATTACTGAAGAAAATAACATCTTAAAAACCAGAATGTGACCTAATAGTAAAAGAGGCACAAAAATTCACTGAAGAAAAAAACTCCTTAAAAATCAGAATTGGCCAAATTGAAAAAGAGGCACAAAATCTCACTGAAGGTGATCTAAGACAATTCTAAAAGATTCATGATGAAGGATGCTGTCTACCTCCAGAAGAAAAAAAAAACTGATAAAGTATGAATGCAGATTGAAACATTTTAAACTTTATTTTTATTGGAGTTTTTTTTTAGTCTGTGTTTTCTTTCAAAACATGACTAATATGGAAATGTGCTTTCCATGACTGCACTTGTGTAAGTTATATCAAATTGCTTACCTTCTCAATGTGGGGGAGAGGAGAGAAGGAAAAAATTTGAAAACCAAAACTTAGAAATACAAATATTAAAAAAATTACATTTAATTAGAAAAAATAAATATTTGAAAAATTAAAAAAAATCTCACTGAAGAAAATAATTTCTTACAAATTAGAATTGGGCAAGTGGAAGCTAATGTCTCCATGAGACATCAAGAAATAATAAAGTCAAAATAATAAAAAATAGAAGAAAATGTGAAATAGCTCATTGGAAAAAACAACATACCTTAGAAAATAGATCAAAGAGAGATAATTTAAAAATTATTGGACAACTTGAAAGCCATCACTGAAGAAAAAGCCTAGGCAACATATTTCAACAAATTAGCAAGGAAAACTGCCCTGATATCTTCAATCCAGAGGATAAAATAGAAATTGAAAGAACCCACCAAAAGAGATCCCAAAATGAAAATTCCAAGAAATATTATAGCCAAATTCCAGAGCTCCCAGATCAGAGAGAAAATATTTTAAGCAGCCAGAAAGAAACAATTCAAAAATCATGAAGCCACAGTCAGAATCACATAAGATTTAGCATCTTACACATTAAAGGAGAGGAAGGCTTGGAATATGATATTTCAGAGGGCAAAGGAACTAGGATTACAATCAAGAATCACCTACCCAGCAAAACTGAGTGTAATCCTTCAAGGGAAAAAACAGATATTTAATGAAATAGAGGACTTTCAAGCATACAAGATGAAGAGATCAGAGCTGAATAGAAAATCTGACATTCAAATACAAGACTCAAGAGAATCATAAAAGGTAAACACGAAAGAAAAATCATAAGGGACTTAATAAAGCTAAACAGTTTATATTACTACATGGGAGGGTGATGCATGTAACTCCTATGAATTTATCATTACTAGGGCAGTTAAAAAGGAGTTTACATAGATGGAGGGCATGGCTGTGAGTTGATTATTTTGTTGTATGAAGGGGGTGAGAAAGAGGGATGCACTGGGAGAAGGGGGAAGGGAGAGGTAGAACGGGAAAATTTTTCTCACATAAAACAGGAAGAACTTTCATACTGGAGAGGAAAATAGGGGGAGGGGATTGTGGACAATGCTTGAACTTCACTCCCACCAGAATTGATTCAAAGAGGGAAATATATATACATACATACATACATATATATATATATATATATATATATATATATATAATGCAGTTGTGCATACAAATGTAACGTACTCAATAGGGAAATAGGAGGTGAAGGGGAAAAGAGAAAAGGGGATGATAAAGGGGAAGGTGAATTAAAGGAGGCAGTGGTCAGTAGCCAAATAGACTTTTGAGTAGGGACGAGAGAGAGAGAGGGAGGGAGGGAGAGAGAAAGAGAGAGACAGAGAGAGACAGACAGAGAGAGAGAGAGAGAGAGAGAGAGAGAGAGAGAGAGAGAGAGAGGAAGAAGCAAAACAAAATGGGATGGAAGGAAATACAGAGTAAGGAATCATGAATATGAATGGGATGAGCTCACCCATAAAAGGAAAGCATAAAACAGAATAATTAGAAACCAGAATCCAACAATATGTTGTTCACACTTAAAATAGAAAGACACACACAGAGTTAAAATAAAGAGCTGGAGCAGAATTTATTATACTTCAGCTGAAATTTAAAAAAAAATTGGGGATAGCAATCATGATCTCAGACAAAGCAAAAGCAAAGATAAGCCTAATTAAAAGGGAAAATAAGGAAAACTACATTTTGCTACAAGGTACCACATATTTTTTGTTTGTTTGTTTTTCGGCTAGGCAATGGGGTTAATGGGGACTTGCCTATGGTCACACAGCTAGTAAGTGTTATGTCTGAGGCTGGATTTGAACTCAGGTTCTCCTGAATCCAAGGCCAGAGCTCTACCCACTGCACCACCTAGCTGACCCATGCAAGGTACCATATATAATCAAGTAGAATCAAACATTTTTATAGCAAGTTTCTCTAATAAAGACCTCATCTCTCAAATATGTACTGAGTATAGAATTGAGTTAAATGTATAAAAATGATACTCATTCCTGAATTGATAAGTGGTCAAAGGATATGAACAGGCAGTTTCCAGAAGGAGAAATCAAAGCTAATGATAGTCATATGAAAAAAAAATTCTCTAAATCACTATTGGTTAGATAAATGCAAATTAAATCAGCACTGAGGTACCACCTCACAGGTATCAGAAATGAGAAATGCTGGAGGGAATGAGGGAAAAATAGGTACACTAATACACTGTTGGTGGAATTGTGAACTGCTCCAACCATTCTGGAGAACAATTTGGAACTAAACCCAAAGGCTATAAAACTGTGTGTGCAGAAATACCACTACTAGATCTGTACCCCAAAGAGAACAAAGAAAAAGGAAAAAGACATATATGTACAAAAACATATATAACAGCTATTCCAGTGGTGACAAAGAATTGGAAATTGATGGGATGCCAATCAACTGGGGAACGACTAGACAAATTGTGCCATATGATTGTGGTGGAGTACAATTATGGTGTGGGAAATGATAAGGAAGAAAGTTTCAGAAAAACATGGCAAGACTTTTATGAATTGATGCAAAATGATGTGAGAAGAACCAGGAGATCATGTTGCACAGTAACAGCAATGTTGTAATGAAGATGAACTATGAAAGCCTTGGCCACTATGATTTATACAATGATTCAAGACAGTTCCAAAGATTTAGCATGAAAAAATGGAGTCCCCCTCCAGAGAGATAAATGATGAATTCTGAGTACAAATTAAAGTATAATTGTCACAGTTTCTTTATTTTTCTTGCTTTTAAAAAGATATGCCTAACATGGAAACATATTTTGCATTTTTCATGAATTATTGATATCATTGCTTGTCTTTTCAGTGATTAGAGGATGAGGTGAGAGGGAGGGAGAGAAAATGGAACTCAAAATTAAAAAGAAAAAATGTTTTAAATAAATAATTTTTTTTAAAGAAAATAAATTAAAGGGTACCCAGGCTGAAGGCAAGGACAGTCCATGGTGTGGTGACTAACATCCAACCAAGGGCACCTCCAAGGGACAGCTGTAAACATGAAGAAGGAAGTGAGCACATGTCCTTGGTTATTAATAGTGCTGCTGCAGCACAGGATAAAAGGTGGCTGCAGAGAGGGGCTGCTACAACCAATTGACCCCCCCCCCTCTCTCGAGACCTTCCACCCCTGTGTACACCAAGTTCCTCCAACCTCCCAGCACCATGGGCTATTCTGGCTGTTCAGGAGGCTGTGGCTCCAGCTATGGGGGCTGCAAGGGAGGCTGTGGCTCCAGCTGTGGGGGCTGCAAGGGAGGCTGTGGCTCCAGCTGTGGGAGTGCTGTCAGTCCAGCTGTGGGTCTGGCTGTGGGGGATGCTGTCAGTCCAGCTGTGGCTCTGGCTGTGGGGGCTGCAAGGGAGGCTGTGACTCTGGCTGTGGGTGATGCTGAGTGCCTTCTCCAGGGTGATGATCACAATGCCAAGAGTTTCTACTTTCAGAGCCTATTTTGGGCACATAGAATTTGGCATTAGAGGGATTAGGGTCTCCATTTGCCCCAAGGAAAACATTCAGAGTCAAGGGGTCAAGGACCTGCCCCAATGCCTCACTGCTGCCCCTCTCCAGAAAGCCAGGGGTTCATAAGGATGCACATACAGGCACAGTTGCCTCACCCCTGACCTGATTCCAAATGACCTTGCATTCCATTAAAAGACACAGACCATTGTCAGACCAGCCACAAAGGAGCCATGCCTCCTCCATCTTGGAGCAGTGCCCTTGATCCTTAGGACCTCCATGAGGCCACCACTCTGTACACATTCTTACTGAATTGGATTGGCTTACATCCATTCTGATGTTGGCTCTGCATCTGTTGGGGAACAGTCTGACTGAGATTCTCTTGGTTAGGAAATTGTGCTGCCAAGTTTGATGTCATCAGAAAATGGGTCTTCCTACCATGTTGGAAAATGTTCATTTGTGATGAATCAGAGAGGAGAGTGACAGAGAAAGAGACAAAGAGGGAGAGAGATAGAGAGAGAGAGAGAAAGATAGAAAGACAGAGAGAGACATAGAGAGAGAAATAAGGACCAAGAAAAAGCAAGATAGTAAGAGAGAGGGAAAGGAAGAGGAAGAAGGAGAGGGAGAGGGCAAGAGAAAGGGAGAAAGAGAGGAAGAGAGAGAAGAGGGAGGAGGGGTTAGCACTTAACCAAATTCCTTCACCAAGAAAATGATCGTTAAGGTAGTGATAACAAAACCAGGAAGAGATCAAGCAGGCAGGGAAAAATAGTGAAAAGCACTCGGAAGGAATAATGACAACAAAAGCTGAAATAAAATGAAAGCCAAAAGACTCAGTCTTTCTTTCTTAAAGCAGCCTGAGGTAACAGGGTCTGCTTGACAAGGACTAGTGGATGCAGATGGCAGAAGCAGGGGTCAATTGGTGGTCAACTAAGCCATGAGGGAAGGGGAAAGTCCCAGCTGCCTAGAAACCTCCTAGGGGCAGGCAAGTGGTGCCAAGGGGAGAGCATTAGCTTGAAGGAAGTTCTTCTCAATGCAAGATGGGCCCTGGACTCACTGGCTGAGCTATGAATTTTTGTCTCAGGATGGAATCCTTTCCTTACATCCTACTGGGTGCAGGCCCAGTCCTCTGATCTGGCCAGTCAAAGATGGAAAACCCAACCTGGCAGGGCCAAAAGAAAACAAGGTGTACAGGGAAGGGGCCCCCAGGGAGTGGAGGGATACAATAGCCTTCAGCTCCCAATGAATCCAATAATAGCAGGTGTCAAAATGTATCATAATGTGGCAGGTATCCAAACAATCTCTTACTCCCTAAGAAATAGAGTGGTGATTCAGGGGATTGGATCAGGGACACAAGACATGGTAGTAATAAGGGACCCTAGTGGCTAGTGTTTGATTAGGACAAAGACCCTGGCTTTGGGGACCAAAACTCATTCTTTGACAAAAAACAACTGCTGGGAGAAGTGAAAAACAGTAGGGCAGAAGCTAGGTGTAGACCCATGGTATAGACACCATATACCAAGATAAGGCCCAAATGGGTACATCATTTCCACATAAAGGATGATACCATGAGCAAAAAAGACAGCATGGGATACTTTACCTGTCAGATAGCTGTCAGGAGAGGAAACAAATTTACAACTAAACAAGATATAGAGAGCATTTTGAAATATAAAATGGATAATTTTGATTACATTAAATTGAATAGTTATTGCACAAACAAAATGAATTCAACCAAAAGTAGAAGGAAAGGAGAAAACTGAGGGAAAAAGTTTGCATCACCATTCCTTGATAAAGACCTCATTTCTCAAACACATAGTGAGCTGCATCAAATTCATAAGAATACTAGTCACGGGCAGCTAGGTGGTACAGTGGATAGAGCACCGGCCCTGGATTCAGGAGGACCTGAGTTCAAATCTGGCCTGAGACACATAATACTTACTAGCTGTGTGACTCTGGGCAAGTCACTCAACCCCATTGCCTAGCCAAAAAAGCAAAACAAAACAAATAATCCTAGTCATCCCTCAATTGATAAATGATCAAAGGATGTGAAGAAACAATTTTCTGGCAAGGAAACCAAAGCTCTCTAGAGTCCTAAAACAAAGTGCTCTCAATCAGTA
>NW_020943514.1:0-3812 GCF_900497805.2 Vombatus ursinus | reverse complement strand
GATTGTTAAACAGTCAAAGAAATCTTAACCAAATAGCAAAAGAAAAGGTAACTATTAAAAATTTAATTGAACTTTAAAATAATAAAAATAAAAGCTCTTTTTTTTGTGCTAAGCATGCACTAGGTACTGCTAAATGTGATCTTTCTTAGCCAAATATGAAGCCTAAATATGAATATACATATCCTTCTCCTTCTACCCAAGCATGAATTGGCCAAAAGTCGTTTCTGATCCTTCCTTGCCTCAAAATCAGGTATGCCTGTTAATCGCAACTCTCTCTGGCTCTAACTTGAAGCATTATCTTCAGGACACCCACTGCCTCTTTCTTCTTCTCTACTGTCTTCAGTCTCTGACCAGAATAAGTATTTCAGGAGGGATCCCAGCTATGTTTCTTGCTTTCCTCCCAACTCGAGTTATACTCTGGACTGCTTCACCTTCTCACTCTTGCCCCAGTGAGTGCTGTTCTTCCTTCCCCCATCTTTGCCACATCCTTTTTGTGTTTTTTTTTCCCCTATTAGAATGGAAGCTCCTTGAAAGTAGGAATCATCTTTTCTTGCACTTGTATTCTCAGTGGATGGCACCATGCTCGCCATATTGGAAGTGCTTAAGAAACATTTTACCTGTCTTGAACCAGAAGCTCCTTCTCCAAACAATACCTCAAGAAATCCATCTCAGCCACCACTTCCAAGAACGTCCCTTGATTACTGCCACTCAACTTTTCCCATCCCCTCTATAGATATGACTAAGTGACCCTCTTGAAGTGAATCTGAATACCCACACCTCCTCTCTTGGCTACATTCCAGAGGGCCTTGTAAATAACAGCCCTATCTGGTTGAGAACAGTACTTTAGATATTAACTCCTTTGACCACTGCACCCAGACTTTCATTTATTTGACAAAGAAACAATCTATTTCAGCCACCACCTGCTCAGAAAACACTCAAAGGAGTCTGACATGTGCCACCATATTTCCCCTTTCTCTTCTGCTTTCCTATACTTCCAATATCTATTCTGTGGGCTCATTGCGGAGATTGACAAGACGCTCTTGGTAAGGTGAAGATTGGGGTTGGCCAATGGCCAATGACCAACTGGGGTTGAGCAGAGTGGAAGGAGAGGTTTCTGGGTTAAAAAGACATATGAATTCTGAAGAATTTGTAATATATAAGGATGACATTGGGGACTTCTCAAAGAAAGTCAGTGACTTTCTCATGATCTCAATCAATAATATTTCTCCAGGCTTGCTATAGGCTTGGCACTGTGCTAGGCACTGGAAATACAGTTATAATGAAATGTTCCCTGTTCCAAAAGAGCTCATATTCACTGGGAGCTATAAGAAGTATATATACATCTGTTGATTTATAAAATAAGCATAAGGACAATAAAGGTAAATCAATACGAAGTAGTTATCTGTAAGGGTGAGTGACACTAACCATTTTATGTATCGGGAAAGGCATCACCCACCACCTGCCACAAGGTGAGATCTTGAAGAAGAGCGTGAACATTCTAAGCAAAGGCTCCTCTCAAAATATCTCTTTCCAGCACTGATACTCTGTCTCAATTCATTCCTCCATGGTGAGCATATTCCCACCCCATCAACATCTCCCCATTCCATTTTGGAATGGATTTGGAAAACTTAGTTGCCATTGTTCAAACCCCTTTCTGCATCCTCCAGTGACCCCTCCCTAATTCTAATATTCCTTGATGCAAACTCCTTAATCTCCCACTCTTTTAAAGATACCCATCTCTTCCACTGTGCTCTCTGAAATGCTTGCTCCATAGGTAATAAACTTGCTTTCATCTTAAACTTGCTCCTGTTTTCATTCCCTCCAACTTCTGGCCCTCACTGAACCTGGCTTTCTCTTAAGGATACTGCATCAGTGGACTCCCTTTCTTGTCACATTCATTCACAGCCCCTGATTCAATGGGCATGGTAGAGGAGGTGAAATACTCCTTGCTCCCCATCACCACTTCCACACTCTACCTCTACCACCATCACTCAATAACCTCTTCTCCTTAGAGTTCATTGAATCCAAATTTATCACTGCACTGAGGTTCTGTGAGTTGTTCATTACCAACCCTGAAGACATTCTGTTTGGTGCTTCAATAAGTCCAGTACATGGCTCCTGGTCTTTCTATTCCTGTCCATATACTAGGGGACTACACCATACATATAGATACTCCCTCAAGTACCACAACTCAAGAGTTTCTCAGTCTACTCAATTCTCACGACATATTCCTCCACTTCAGCTACATGCAGAGATGGTCATATCATCAATGCAGCCATCTCCTCCACCTGAAATGCTAACCCTCCTCACTTCTGCCTCCTGATTTCTCTGAATCCTTTCAAAACAGTTCAAACCCCACCTTCTGTAGAACTTTCCCACCTTTCCTCCCTCCCTCTGCTTTCCATCTGGTATTACTGTGCATTTGTACTGGATATATCTTGCACTTACAGAGTTATTTTCATGTTCCACCTGTAGAACGTGAGCTGCTTGAGTAAAGTCTGAGTTGGTGTCTTTTGATGCATCCTTAGCACTTAAGACAGCGCCCAGAACAAAATGCCTAATAAATGCTTACTGACACTTGGCTGACTGACTGGATCCAATAGATGAAAAGGCATAATCCCAGAACCATAGCAAATCTGAAGGAATCTGTCTGTGTGTTCTCAACATGTCTGACACAACTAGCCCCTACAAGTAGAGAGCACCTTCCCATGACTTCTTCTCTGGTCCCCAGGTTGCAATTAACATTCACTTCTATACTTTGGGAACTACCTAGAGCACATGGAAAATGAGGTCTCTCTCTATCCCACCATCCTTTGGGACATTCAACTTGCTTTAGTTTCATTCTGAGCCAGAATGTGAAAAGAGACTCCTATGTTCCTAAGCTAGAAGGGATATCAGGACAAACTTGTTCCAAACCCCTTGTTTCAAAGATGAGGAAACTGATGTCCAGAGAAACAAAAGATCTCATTATTTTCTACCTGCTAGTGAGAGAGTCATCACTCTCACAGGACCTCCTCCTGTTTCTTTTGCCACTGCAACATGCAAACAAGGCCTTAGGCTGCAGTCCAAAGAGTTATCTAAACTTCCACCAAAAGATCAAATATTCTCAGGAGGACATTATTAGGTGAAATTTGGTTAAAGTGCCATAAAAAATGTGGTTGATTGTGTGATCTGACATAACAATAATAGCATTGAAATTGCACTTTAAGGATTGCAAAGCACTTTACAAATAGGATCTCATTTCATCCTCACTATACCCATTTTATACATTAGGAAACTGAGGCAGAAAGAAGTTAAATGGCTTCCCCAGGGTCACACAGTAAGTAAAGTGTCTGAAGCCAGAATTGAGCTCAAACCTTCCTGATTCCAGATCTAGTCATCACTCCAGAGGGCACCTTTATGTGGATGTACTATTTGGCTGGGCTGGTCTTCATAAGAATGTCTGACTCTAATGGCTATGGCTGGAATTTTTGTGGGGCTCAGGGATATGTAGAGATGGAGTATAATTGGTGCATGGGGTAAAATTAGCCAATCTTTTTTGTGCCCAAGAAACAGAGCTCAGGGGAGCATTCAGGTCATTTCCTAGCAGGGTAGGGCTATGGAACAGCTGAGCACACTGCATTCAGAGAAGATCCTTACTTCCTTTGAAGATATTTTTTTAAAGTTCATTTTTAATTTATGGAATAAAACAAGAATTTTCCCAACAAATTAAAATTTAAAAAATATGATTGCATATGAAACTGCAGATCTATTATGTACAACTTCCTATGCCACTGAAATATATAATAAAGTTATATTGTAATGTTTGTCCT
>NW_020943513.1:0-3106 GCF_900497805.2 Vombatus ursinus | reverse complement strand
GTCCTATAGGAATCTTAGATATTTCCTCTCCAGAAATGAAGGGGATAGACTAGATGATCTCTAAGGTCACTGAAGTTCTAAACCTTCAAAGCTCTGATCTCTGAGGGTGATCTCTCATTCTCCTGAAGATCAATCAGTAACTCCAGAAGGTCAGGTGCCCTACCTGCTCACCCACCACTCACTCCCTTTTCACTGTGACTTTGCTAGGGGTGAGAGGTTCCTGTCTACCCTCAAAAGCAGACCCTCTGTCTCTCCAACCCTCATCCTCCAGGTTCTGCTTTAAGACACTTTACCAAGCACACCCACTTCATTGGGAATCATGGGAGATTGGCTTCAGGGGAAATAATCTCACTGCAAGTTCTCCTGCTCCCATCAGGTCTAAGCTCCCTGGAGTCCTCAGGTGACATCACTTCAAGTGCTCCAAATGTGGGCACACATAAGCCAGCCACACAGCACAAGGACCTGTTCTCCTGGGCATTTCTGGGCCCAGATGATGAGGAAAGATCATGAGAAGGAGTGATCATTAGCTACTCTTCTTCTGACTTCCCAAGAGTGCTGTTGTTTTCCAGTTACTCGGGAATTTTGCAGTAATGATTATAAACCACATTTCTTGGGTGCTTTAAAATTTGCAAGGCATATAGCTCTATACCTCTGAGAGCCATATACAGCTATTGTTGTTGTTTGTTACTTTACAGATAGATAACTAGTTATATATTTATGTAACTAGTAAATAATCATTCACTCCATCAATAGGCATTCAATAAGCATCTTCTATGTGCCAGCCACTCTGCAAGAAAGTCAAGATTTAAATACCATTCACTTGAGTATAAGTCTGATAAGCCCCAGTGGAGAGAGCTCTGAACTTAGGGTCAGGATAGACAAGTTCACAAACTATGCCAGTCCCTTGCTAGCTGTGGGCAAGTCACCTGACCTCAGTCGCAGGCTCCTTTTCTGTGAAATAAGTATAATAATGGCAGCTAGCTCATTGATTTTTTGTGACAATCAAATGCTTTATAAATCTTAAAGTCCTACATAAATGGTTAATGTTATTATTATAGGCATTAGGTATTATTATTTTCCAAAGAATTATACCCACTCCTATACCCACCCCCATCTCTCTCTTCTCACTCTCTCTCTCTCTCTCTCTCTCTCTCTCTCTCTCTCTCTCTCTCTCTCTCTCTTTCAGTCTGCCTTCCTGCCTGTCTTTCTGTACAATGGAGGAAATGTGTGCTATTCATTACTTTGGAATATCTTGAATGGTATCCAATTAAGCTTTTGTTATTTAAGTTGGGCAATGAATAATCTATTAAGTAGCTAATAAAAAAAAAATTACTAAGCTTTTTATGTGGACCAAGCACAAATCAGGGTTGATTTGAAGGAATTTGAATTCTATATGAAAAAAAATATGTTTTCATCCAAATATATACATATGCAATATGAGATATTTCTAGGAGGGCATTAATTAGAGGGTTCAGTGGAAGGATGATTCAGGAAAGACTTTTTGGAGAAGGTAGTTCTTGAGCAGACTCTTGAAGGACGTATGGGATTCCTCAAGATAGAGAGCATTCCAGGCATGAGGGATGAGCAATGTGAATTCACAGAAATGGAACTGATGCTGTGTGTGATGTGTGGAACAGCAAGAAAGTCCCTGAAGGTTGTGGGAAGGGGAATGACGTATTAGTAAGTCTAGAAAAGCAGAAGGAAGCCAGGCTGAATAGGACTTTTAAAACTAAATCCTGTAGTTTATATTTTATCATGGAGGCAATAAAAGTCTCATAGGTTTTGTTGAGTACGGCAATAATATGATCAAACACATACTTAAAGAAAATCACTTTGGCAGCTGAGGAAGATGAATTGTAGTCAGGAGAAACTTGAGGCAAGTAGAGCAAATGTGAGGCCATGACAGTGTCCCAAGTGAGAGGTGATCAAGGCTTAAATTAAGGTGCTGCCTGTGTGAGCAGTGAAGAAGGGACATATGTGAAATGTGTTATAGAAGTTTTGGCACTTCATTGCCCAAGACAGGAGATGATGGGGAATTAGGAGTTGAGAATTACAATGTGGCTGTGAAACAGAGACTGGAAGGAAGGTGGTACCCTTAACAGAAAGAGGGAAATGTGTTTGAGAGGCTAAATTTGGTTCAAAATGGCCAATCAATATATCAATATTTCACCAATCATTTAATAAGCTTCCACTATGTGCTGATTATTAAGAGATACATAGAAAAAGGAAAAACTCAAGATTAATGGGACATGATACTGGTATCAATAAGTACATACTAGATCCACCTTGAGCAGGTGGAATGTAACCTTGGAAAAGAAGACATCAGCATCTAGGGAGACTGGGAAAATCCACCTGCAGAAGATGAGGCTTGAAGAAAGCCAGGGAAACCAAGAGGCAGACGTGAGGAGAGCAAGCATTCCAGACTGGAGGGGCAGCCAGTGCAAAGCAATGGCAATGGGATGGAGCATTGTGCATGAAGCAAAAGAAGTAGGCTTGTATGGCTGGACCATAGAATGCATGGTGAGGAATAATATGAAAGAAAGGTCAGAATTATCCGGGTGCTGATGAGCTTGAAATGCCCCCAAATTAGTTTATACTTGATTCTTTAAATAATAGGAATCTACTGGACTTTGCAGAGTCATGGGGAGACATGGTCAACCCCAGACGTTAGGAAAATCACTGGATTAAAGTAACATAAGTTGAGAACAAAAGATGCCTCCCTGACTGCTAGTGAGGGAGCTTAGCCCCTTCACACCATTTGCTGGTTACTCATATGAACATTATAAATAATGAATAATGAGTAAATCCATTTATTATATGCAACATAGAAAACCGAAATTAATGTAGTTATATAAATTCAAATGTATATGAGAATAAGTGAGCTTTCCAGTTGAGTGATACAAAATATCAGTTTATCCAAGGAGAGATGGAAAGTCACATGTGATAAATAACAAAGAGGAAAGTCTGACTGAGTCATCGAATATATAAAGGGAATTGATGTACAATAAGCCTGGAAAGGTAGTTTGAAGCAATTTGTGAAGAGTTTTAAAATGCCCAGGAGAAAGGTTTAAGTTTTATTGTAGAGGTGATAGGGAGCCACTGAGTT
>NW_020943512.1:64314-92767 GCF_900497805.2 Vombatus ursinus | reverse complement strand
CCCCCCATCCCAAATTGGCTTTTCTTGGTGACTAGGAGAATATGTGTGGCCATGGAGGGAGGGGTCCTGGGAGTATTAATACCTTTGTTTATGTGTGTGTTGTGTCTGTAGGAAGGTAGGATCATTTGTGTAGACGTGTGTACCTGTGTGTCCCCGCTCCTCCAGAGCTGCTTCTACCTGGGCCTTCCTGGTCTGGAGGTCTGGGGCTTAGGGGGCCGTGGGATGGGGTGCGGTGGAAGCCAGCAGGGAGAAGATTTTGAGGACACTCCCTCCCTCCCCTCCTCAGGTGGACTTTCCCAACTTTCCTTCCTTCCTCCCATCCTTGGCTTGGCCTTGGGGCCTTGCCTTCCTCATCCTCAGAGAGAGGAGGGTGAACCTTTCCCAAGGATGGCTGGATAAATCTTTCCTGGGAGAGGTGACTTGGTCCTACAGGCAGACAAATCCTTGCTTTACACTTTTAATGGAGCAGTACAATTCTGACTGTCATTCTGGAGGGTACAAATTCTTTCCCCATTCTTTTTAATTCCATTTAAGGTTTCCTTAAAGGAATCCAGGATACAAGAGGCTTCTGTCTGGTGGTTTTGAGTAGCCACTTTGTAAAAGCATCCCACTCGGGATATTTAATTTTCTGGCCAACTTCATCAAAATATTTCTTAAAGTAATTTATTTTATCCCTATGAGAAGAACCTCAGGTTGGCTAAAGGTGACAGCATTGTCTTGGGTCCCTTTCTGCCAATCAGTTAAATACCTGCAGGTTTGGGCCCATAATATGGAGACATACAACCAGGTGGTCTCCCCTTGTGTGTGTGTGTGTGTGTGTGTGTGTGTGTGTGTGAAAGGTGACTTCAGCTTCTTAGGAAGTTTGGCTACTCATGGGAACTTGGCTAAAATTATACATTATGCTAGATTCTTTTACCCTAAGGAATGTGGACTACCTGAATTAAAAACTGGGGCTTTTGAAAATCAGTTCCTGACTAAACTGGACAACCTGGGTTGTGTCAGTCCCAAGCTGCACTGTTTTCACTGGTCCCTGCTGGCAGGGTTATTACCTGCCCTCCAGTGGGGTGCCAGCTCTGTGGTGCCCACACCCATGTCTGCCCCTGTGGCCAGAAACCTTTGAGACAGTTCAGGACTCTTCCCCTCCTCTTCTCAGTATCATCTGTTTTGTTTGGTGTCCTTTACTTTAAAGGTATATTTTTTTTTGTTATGGTTTCAACCAGCACCTGGTAAAAGGGGCATTTCCGTGTACTTTGTTATGGAACAGAAAGAAGAGACTGTCCCTGAACCCTCGATCTCTGTGATTTGGAGACTGAAAGAAAAGAGTTGTTTTAATGTGCATTTCTCTCATTATGAGGGATTTGGAACATTTTGTCATAAGGCTATTGATAGCTTGGATTTCTTCCTTTGAAAACTTCCTGTCCTTTCGACTTATTGGAAATTGCTCTTAATCTTAGAAACTGAAATCAGTTTCTTCTATATCTTGCATAGGCAACAATCCTTACAGAATATTACTGCACAGATGTTTTTCCTCACTTAACTGTTACACTCCTTATTTTAACAGCTTTTGATCAGTTTGTGCTAAAACATTTCGGCTTTATAGAAGCAGAATCACCCTTTTTATTTTCTGTGATTCTCTGTTGCTTGTTCTGTCATAACCTCTTAGCCTATGCATAGATGTGAAAAGTAATTTCCTCCTTGTTCCTCTAATTTACTGTCGAATCCCCTTTTACACCTAATTCATGTAACCATTTGTAATGGTTTAATTTGAAAGGTGCTGTGAGGTATTGATGTCCTATTGAATTTCTGGGAAATTGCTTTTCCCTTATCCCATCTGGTTTTTTTTTTCATCAAATAGTGCACTCCCTTCTTCACCCCCAATCGCTGTCTTTGAATTTATTAAACACTAAGTTATTTTATTTGTTTGCCTCTGCACATTGCATAACTAATCTTTTCCATTGATCAACCTCTCACATTTTAACAAGTTCCAATTGTTTTTCAGGCAGCTAGGTGTCCCACTGGGCCTGAAGTCAGGAAGAATCATCTCCTTGAGTTCAAACCTGGCCTCATTCATTTACCAGCTATGTGACCCTGGGCAAATCACTTCACCCTGTTTCCCTCAGTTCCTCATCTGTCAAATGAGCTTCAGAAGGAAATGGTAAACCACTCCAATATCTCTGTGAAGAAAAGCCCAAATGGGGTCAGGAAAAGTCAGACAGGACTAAACAACAATAATTGTTTTCACAATCACTGATTTTTAGTATAGTTGGGAACTGCTAGTGATAATCACTAACTGAAACCCCTTACTTTCCTCCTTCCCTACCTCCATTATCACCCTTGATGTGCTTGATCTCTTTTTAGACTTTTTAATTGATGTTTACTGTTTCTTACATCACCAGGGTGTCCCATGTATCCCTCTCTCTCCCCATCCTCAAAAGGGCTATGTCATGTGACATACAGTATTTTTTTTTGTTTTAGGAAGGAAAAGTGAGCACAATGAATCAAGGCATTTGGGAAACTGTGTATAATATGTAACACCTGGGGACCTCTTGCATCCCTGGATGAGGGAGGGTGATGGTGTCCTCTCTTGCCTCCTTTTCAGTCCCACTTGAACTTTAACATTTTGTTGCAGATAACTTTTAATTTTTTGTGTCTCATTCTTTCCATTTCATTTGTTGTAGCTAACTTGTATATGTTGTGTTTTCTTGGCTCTGCTTAATTCACTTTACATCACTTCACAAAGATCTTTCCATACTTCACTGTACTCCTCGCACACATCATTTCTTACAGCCTGGTAGTAGTATTCCAGGTCTTTCATGTTCCACACCTTGTTTAGCAGTTCCCCAGGGGATAAGCATCTACTTTGTTTCCAATCATAGCTGTTGCAAAGAGTGCTGTTCTGAGAATGTTTGCATATATGGGGACTTTTTTTTCTTATTGATGACATCCTTGGGCTGTAATGGAGTCCTTATTTTATAGGCTTTGTGGACCTTTTTGTTACTTATTTTACATAATTCCAAATAACTTTCCAAAATGGTTGTGTCATTTCACAGCTCCACCAATAAGGTATTAGTTTGTGTATATCCCTACCTGCTTGTTCAGGTATCAAAAACATATTTGTGCCATAAAAGAATTTAATAGGACTCCTTCTTTACCTGTTGTTTCAAATAGTTTATATAGAATTGGGATGAAATGTTTTTAAATGTTTAGTACAATTTACTTAAAATCTATCTTGGGAGCTCATTTATACCTCGTTCAATTTCTTCGTTTAAGGTAGGGTTATTTAAGAATTCTATTTCCCTCTTCGTTTAACATGGGCAGTTTATATTTTTGTAAGAATTCTTCTATTTCAAATAGACTGTGAGGTTTTCTGGCATATGATTGGGCATAATAACTCCTAAGCATTACTTTAATTTCATCTTCATTGGCTATGGATCCACCCAATATAAGATACACAACTGAATATGTATTATTCCCTCTCTGAGCAAAAACCATTGAGAGTAAGGTTCAAGCAATGCTCAGCCCTCTCCCTTATTTCCCATCATTATTATAGGTTTTCTACACCTTTAAAGTGATATAATTTACTCAATTCTTCCCTCTTCTCCCAGTGCAACCCTCTTTCTCACCCCTTAATGTTTTTATATCATCCCATCAAAGTCCATTTATACTCACATTCTCTATGTATACTCCTTCTAGTGGCCATAATAGAAATACAGTTCTTAAGAGTTACAAGTATCATCTCCCCCATAGGGATGTAAACAGTTTAACCATATTGAATAACTTCCATTCTTGCTTTCATTTTTATGCCTCTCTTGATTCTTATATTTGGAAATTGAATTTTCTCTTTAGCTCTGGTCTTTTCAAGAGGAATGTTTGCATGTCCCCTATTTCACTTAATCCATTTGTCCCCCTGAAAGATTATATTCCGTTTTACTGGCTAGTTGATTCTTGGTTGAAAGCCAAGCTCCATTACCTTCCAGAATATCTTATTCCAACCCCTCTGATATTATATATGTTTACTAGGTGTGTACTCTGGCCTTTGGGTATCCATAGTGATAGCAGTAACTTAATCCCTAACTGAAAAATGTTTTATTGATGCCCTTTAAGGAAGCCAATTGAACCCCTTCTTAATGGAGACGATGTTCCCAGTAGCTCTCTCCTGGGGCAACAAAATCAGGAGGGAGCTCCTGGCTAAAGACCTTCAGCAAGTCCTTGTATTTTGGTGAGAATCCCTTCCCTCTGTTCCTAAAGGAAGTCTGTCTGGGTGAAACAAAAGTCTTGGGTGTCTCCTGAGCAGGCTTAGAGAGCTTTTCCATGGGGAAGCCTACCTTGGCTGGAGCTCCATACAGCACTTGTTTCACATGGACATAACCACAGTAGCCCCAACACCACCTCAGCTAGAGCCATACCTGGAACTCTCAGACTCATCCACCCATCCCTTAGAACCCTCTGCCTGCCAAATCAGGGGGGCATTTTCTTGCTTACTCCTCCCCCTCCCAAAAGATAGCCTTCTTAAAGTAGCCACCCTCTTAGATAGGGCCTCGCCCAGAGAGGCCCTCTCCTATTTGTGCCAAAATGGACAAAAACAGATACTTTCCAATTATCCTAACAAAAATCTACATAAAGAAGAAGCACAGAGATCAACACCTCCTCATTAAAAAGGAGGGAGAGGATTGAGGGATGTTCTCAAGGTCCATATCAAAGAAGTTTAACCCTGACAGGAATACTTGTGGAACACAGAGATGTAACACTTCACTTAGCAATAGTGAAAGTAAGTTAAAAAAAATTAAATAGATACTCACCCCTGGATGTGTCCAGTGTATCTGAAAGTGGTCAGTCTCTGGGGGAAGGCTATAAAATAGCAAAGATCCAAGAGTGGAGTCCAGATGGACTCCATAAGGGACATTCCACAGGATTTCAACCACCTAGGTGTGTACAGGGAACCATGGAACACTTGTTCGTCATGTGTGTTTGTTTATAGAAAAGGAGGGGATTTCTGATGGCAATCGCACATCAGGTCACTGTCAGCAGAAATTATAGATTGTGCTTAAGGAGGCCAGATTTAGCAGTCAGCACAGTCCATGGAAGGAAATGGTAGAAACTGAGCAAGGTTTCACCTCAGGTTGTAAAACATTAGTACCTAATCAATACTTAGCAAGACATGAACTGGTGGATGGAATTATCCCTCAGAAGCTCAATATCTTTACAAGGAGAACAGATGAAATGTTGGTGTTACAAATAGAGATCTCAGGATAACCTTGGGGATTCAGAAATAAATCGTACTGGAACTGGAACACTGTCATGAAACAAAACTATCTACCCCATCTGCTAGTCATGACATTGATCCATAAAAATTCAAGAACGATGTTTTTAATAGCATACCAAGTGTTCCTAATCTCTAGGCTGCATGGATGAAAAGCTTGCAACATAGGGGAAAAACTGAAAATCATGGGGGAACAGCATGAGGAACATGTGATCCCCACAGTCCTGTCTCCTCCTTGAATTGTCCTAAAGATTATTCCTGGAGCCTGCAGCAGAGGAGTTAACATCCCACTACTTTTATTGAGTTACAAAAGAGAGCAATTCTGTGCAATGATCTGAGGAATATGAAACAGAAAAGAATCAATAATAGGATATGTAAGCTGCATCAAAAAGACTAACAGAGATGAATAACAATAAGTAAGACTTCTATAGTGCTTCATGGTTTGAAAAGTCATTTCCAAAACATCTCCTTTGAACCTTACAATCACCCTGTAACTTACTTAACCTAGGTATTATCATCACCTCCACTTTACAGATAGGAAAATTGAGGTTTAGAGAGTTTAAGTGGCTAGCTTATGGCCACACAGTGAGTAAGGCAGACCTTCAGTCTAGGTCTTGTGACTCCAATTCCAGGTGTCTCTCCACTATGCCAATTCACTAGTGGGAGGACAGCTGGTGTTGGAGAGAATGAAATCCCAAATCTGAAATAGTTTTAGAAAGAAATGTATGAAGTCCCCTGGTAGAGGAGACTGGGCCAGAAAGGAGGGTGTGGCTCCCTCTTGTCCAGGCTGTGGAAGGTTTATATTATACAGGATTTAGACCAGAGGACCCACACATGAACAACTAGGGCAGACACTCTGGCTCACTTGTTCGTCACTGACCCCTGTCCCTCCTGATCTCTGTCTCCTCCTGCCTAGAGAAAGGAGGCTGAGCCCCCTCCCTCCCCCGCCCCGACTTTCTTTCTCTGCCCTAGGGGTTGTGAGGAATCCAGGTCCCATTCACTATTGGTTTGCAGATGCTGCGCAGCTACTGTGCTCCTCCCTTTTGTGGAGCCCAGGACCCCTCCCTCCACCTCCCGGGTCCCCTCTTTGTCCTCCCCCTCCCAGTTTCAGTAAAGGGGCCGACCCTCAAGACCTCCAAGCTGAGCTCAGCTGCTGCCCCCCACCCCAGCCCCAGCAGCCTGCCCTCAGGAACCTGGGACCCTGGTCAGCCCCAGGGCCACTCCCAGATGGAAGATGCACCTGCGGCCCCCTCCCGTAGCCAGTTTGGGTGAAGGGGGCAGAGAGAAAGGACTGCTGGGGGCCCCCGCCCTTGCTCTGGGGCTGATATCAGAAA
This sequence comes from Vombatus ursinus, assembly GCF_900497805.2. NCBI lineage: Eukaryota > Metazoa > Chordata > Mammalia > Diprotodontia > Vombatidae > Vombatus > Vombatus ursinus. The sequence continues at coordinate 86,173 of NW_020943512.1, read as the reverse complement.
CCCCTCACCTCCCTCCTCCCTTCCGTCTTTTCTCTGGGGGAGACTAGCCCCGCCCTGCAGTGACATTACTGGGTCGAGGGGGGAGGTGTGGGGGGGTTGCTACCTTCAGTTAAGCCTGAGTTTCTTTGTCTCTGGAGGAGGAAGCGAGTAGGGTGGGCAGCTAGACGTCTGCTTGCTCCTTACCCACTTCCCTTCCCTTTCCCCTCCACGGCCCTCCCCTCAGTTACCCCCATCTTCCAGACTGATGGATCCTGAGGGTCCTACTAATACCTAGGTGTCTGTGAGTGAGGTGAGTGCCCCTGCTCCTGCCTCAGCCTCACCCTTTCTTCTCCTTCTCTTCTCTTCTTCCCCACCCCCCAAACATTTCATGAATCGGACCCTGGACCCTCCCCAATTAGTGCTCCTGAGTATGTGTGTAAAGGTGGATGGAAGATCCTGGGAGTATCAATACTTTTGTTTATGCCTGTGTTGTGTATGTAGGTAGGATAATCTGTGTGTGACTGTGTGTGACTGAGTGTACCTGTGTGGGTGTGTGCTCCTGTGTGCCTGTTCCCCCAGGGCTGCTTCTGCCTGGGGCTCCCTGCCTGCCCAGGCCTTTGTCTGGAGGTCTGGGGCTTGGGGAGTGGTGAGATGAAGTGGGGTGGAGGCCAGCAGGGAGAAGCCTTTGGAGACACTCCCTCCCTCCCCTCCTCAGGTGGATGTTTCCATCCTTTCTTCCTCCTTTCCTCCCATCCTTGGCTTGGCCTTGAGGCTGAGGAGAGAGAACACAGGCTAGGAACTCTCCCCCCTCCACCTTCTCCTTGTCACCTCTTTTGATTGGTGTCTTTTACTTTAATGGTATATTGATTTTTTTGTTCTGGTTTCAACCAGCACCTGGTGAATGGGGCATTTCCATGTATCTTATAGTGGAACAGAAAGAGGGGACTGTCCCTGAACCTGCAGATCTGTAAGATTTACCAACCTAAGGAAGAGAGTTGTTTTAATGTGCACTTCTCTCATTATAAGGGATTTGGAGCATTTTGTCCTGGGGCTATCTATAGCTTGAACTTCTTTCATTGAAAACCTCTCAGTCCTTTGAACTATTAGAGAATGGCTCTTAATCTTTGAATTGCAATCAGTTCCTTCCATATCTTACATATGCAACAGTTCTTAGAGATCTTTACTTCCAGGATGTTTTTCCTCACTAAACTGTTACCCTTCTCATTTTAACTGCATTTGATCTGTTTAAAGTGCAAAAACATTTCAACTTTATAGAACCAGAATCATCCATCTTATTTTTGGTGATTGTCTCTATTCTTTGTTCTGTCATAACCTCTTACCCTGTCCATCAATGTGAAAAGTAATTTCCTCCTCCATCTTCCAATTTACTATTGATTCCCTTTTCATACCTAATTCACGTGTTCATTTGTAGTTTAATTTGATAGGTGGTGAGAGGTGTTGATGACCTATCAAATTTCTGACAAACTGGTTTTCCCTTATGCCATCTTTTTTTTAACCAAATAGTGTGTCCTCACCCTCCCCCAACTACTGTCTTTGAATTTATTAAATACTATTTTATTTGTTGGCTTCTGTACATTGCATACCTGATTTTTCCACTGAACAACTTTTCAATTTTTAAAAAGTTGAAATTGTTCTCTGGACAGCTAGGTATTCTGCTGGGCCTGAAGTCAAGAGGAATCATCTCCTTGAGTTGAAATATGGTCTCAGACACTTAGTAGCTTTGTGACCCTGGGCAAGTCACTTCACCCTGTTTCCCTCAGTTGCTTAATCTGTCAAGTGAGCCACAGAAGGAAATGGCAAACCAGTTCAGTATCCTTGCCAAGAAAAGCCCAAATGAAGTTAGGAAAAGTCAGACAGAAATAAACAACAACAATAATTGTTTTCATGATCACAGATTTGTAATATTGTTTGGCTCTGCTACCGATAATCACTAACCTTAAACCCTTTCTTTCATCCTTCCACACACTCCCATTATTTCTGTTAAAATATTTGACCTCTTCTTAAATTTTTTTTTTTACGTTTTCTGTTTCTTATGTAACCAGGGTGTCCCATGTATCCCTCCCTCTCTCTGTCCTCAAGAGCCATGCCATGGAACAAATCCTATTTCTTGTTGTAGGGAGGAAAAGAAAAATGAGCGCAACTGATCAATGCATTTGGGAAGAGATGTGCAATGTGTAACACCTGTGGACCTCTCACCTACTGGATGGGGTAGGGTGATGGTGTCTTCTCAGGTTTCCTTTTCAGTCCCAATTCATCTTTAATATTTTGTTATGGGTACTTTTAAATTTTTGCTGTGTCATTCTTTCCACTTCAATTGTTGTGGTTTCCTTGTATATACACTCTTTTATTTTTTTTTTTACTCTGCTTAATTCACTTTGCATCACTTCACAAAAGTTTTTCCATACTTCTCTGTACTCATCACACACATCATTTCTTATTGCATGTGAACAGTATTCCATGCTTTTCTTGTCTAGTTCCACGTCTTGTTTAGCCATTCCCCAGTTGATGAGCATCTACTTTGTTTCCAAATCATAGCTGTCACAAAAAGTGTTATTATAAGTATTTTGGAATACACGGGGACATTTTTCTCATTAATGGCTTCGTTGGGGTGTAATGGAGTCTTTGTTTTACAGGCTTTGGACATTTTTCTTTGCAGAATTCCAAATTACTCTCGAAAATGGATGTGTCATTTTACAACTCCTCCAATAAGGTATTAGTTTGTGTATATCCCTACATCCTTGTTTGGGTATCACAAACATGTTTATGCCATAAAAGGATTTTGATAGGATTCCTTCTTTACCTATTGTTTCCAGTAGTTTATATAGTATTGGGATGAAATGTTTTTTAAATGTTTAGTAGAATTCACAGTTGATCTGGTCCTGGGAACTTTTTCCTAGGAAACTCCTATATGCCTTGTTCAATTTTTTTCCTTTAAGATAGAGTTTTTTATGTATTCTAATTCCTCTTCTGTTAATATGGGGAGTTTGTGTTTTTGTAATTCTTCATCCATTTCACGTAGATTGTCAGTTTTGCTGGCATATGATTGGGCAAAATAACTCCTTAGCATTGCTTTAATTTCATCTTCATTGGTTATGCATTTACTCTTTTGTTTTTGAGACTGGTAATTTGGTTTTCTTCTTTCTTTTTGTTAATCAAGTTACCCAATGGTTTATGTTTTAGAGCTAGTTCTGGGAGTTTGACAGTTTTTGATGGTTCCAAAGTGATGTGATTTGGGGAGAGGTTTGGCCACTGCTTTCCTGGTCTGTGCTCTGGGCCTTACCCAGGAAGAACCACTTATCCCTTGGGAATGCAATGGATCCTGCTCCTCAGGGTCCCTGTTCCCTGTCGCCAGAAAGTTCTCCTCTCTGCCCTTGAACTGTGACCTAGAAGTCTGTATAGGCAATGGGGTGTCCAAACAGTTTCCAAGTTGAAGTGTCTCTTGCTGCTTACATTAAAAGTAGTTTACATTTTCTTTGGGATCATAGGTCCCACTCCCAGACCCTGGAACCCACTGTACATAAAGCAAATAGGGGAGTTCCTAATTCAGGTAGGACGACTAGAGCTTTTCCTCAGGGTGGGTGGTGAATTTAGAAGGGACTGAGCACTTGTAGAACTTCTGTTGTCTGAGAACGAGTTCTGTTCTTATCCTTCCTTCCCTGGCCTCAAGGCAGCCTCCTGGACAGTGGCTTGGCTACAGTCTTCTGGGATCTCTGAATCTCTCCATCTAGGTGGTTCATTGGTAAGAGCACTAGGCCTGGAGTTAGGAAGATCTGAGTTCAAATCCAGCCCCAGGCATTTGCTAGTTATGTGACCTTGGGCAAGGGCAAATCGAGTGTACCTAGTCAAGCACTCTTTATCTTTCTGCCTCCTCAGTAAGACTGACAGCCCATGTGAATGTGTCTGTGATCTTACAGTGTTGCATGGGTCACTAAGACGTTAGGTGACTTGACTGTGGTCATGCTGCTAGCATGGTTCCAATTCAGGACTTGAACTCTGAGTCTTTCTGACCCTGAAGCTGGCCCTCTATCCTTAGGCATCAGAGAATCCCTCTCTTCCATCCAGACACAGTTCAAACATCACCTATTCCATGAAGCCTTTCTTGATTCCAGCTCCTAGTGGCCTGGCTCCCAGACAGCCTTGTGCTTTGCCTTTATTGGCATTTATTCTCCATATACTTTTATATATTTTCTGTCTCATTAGAAGGTAAGCTTCTAGTGGTTAGGGACTACTGGGAGGCAAGGCTTGGGTTGCAGTGTTGTCTCAAAAGTTTTTGCTCAGGCTGTCTCCAAATGGAGCAAGGGCATTTATTGGGGATTACTGCCTCCAGTGGGCTTTTCTCCTTAAGGAAGGCAGGAGTAGCCCTAGCTGGGGTGACAATGGTTCTTTCATTGGGTAAGGGTGCCTAGAATTGGCTGATAGAGAAGGTGACATGTTAATTGGCTCTAAGGTTACTCTAGGGTAAGCAGTGGTAGGTACTGCATGGTTTTGTGGTCCATTATTAGTTAGGGGCTGGAGTGTGATTGGTCAGTTCAGGGGCTCTGGGTACAAGGTGTTGTCAAGGTCATTACGTGGATACAAGTTGTTGTCAAGGACATTCCTCATCTGGATGTGTCCTCACTACTGTTTGCATCTCCAGAGCCTAGCACTGTGCCTCTTCTGCAGGAAGTACTTTAGAAATGCTGCCTGATTGCTTAATTAGGCCACCTGTCTTTCTCTGTGCCCAGCACATAGGAGGAGCTTCATCTATAGCTATAGAATGAATAAATTAGTGACTTGTAGGTCTAAGCTAGAGTAATTATTGATGATTATATTTATATCTCTCATTTATAATTTTCATCACTTATTACTGTATTATTTTAACTATCATATCTAACTCATGTATTCTCTTATAATTTAATTTGATACTTGGCCTGAGGTGTTGATGGCCTATCCAATTTCTGCCAAACTGCTTTCCACTTATGCCATCTGTTTTTTTTTTTTTCCATCAACTACAAGCCGTTCTTGCTTTGTGTAAGTGGACCATTCGGAAAGCCTGTAAGTAGAAGGATTTTGAAGTAATGTGAATTTGCCCACAGACGTGGTTACAAGGGGATGTAGGGAGGCAGGCAGGGGGTCACATGGCTGTGAAGGGAGGGGTGCAGGAGACAGTTGAAGGACACAAGGGCACCAGGGACAGAGAAGCAAGAGCAGGAAGAGGATCAGGCAGGTGTTGGGGCCAGCGATATGATGGCCTGGCCGTAACTGAGAGGAAGAACAAGTGGAGGACAGACCTGTGGAGGCTGGACACGGCCACACACAGAAAAGGAGAGGTGACACATGGACTGAAGAAAGACATACAGTACCCTGAGCAGGGGTGGACAGAAGACTGACACGTGGATGCCAGAACTGCGGATTAAAGGAGCAGCCAAATTTCTCCTCTGTCAGTGCTGGAGGTCTCAAGCCAAGCCCTGATCCTGAGGCTGCAGAGGTGGAAGGAATCACTCTGCCTGTCCAAAACCCCTTCCTTTCCCCTTCCCACTTCTCCACGAATATCCTTTATAGACACTTGACCTCATCAAAAAAGATTTGATTGATGTTTTCTGTATCTTACATGTGGTATCCCATGTATCCCTCCCTCTCCCTCTCCTCCTCCCTGAAAGCCATGCCATGTGACAAGTGGTATTTTTTTGTTTTAGGAAGCAAAAGCAGCCAACACAACTAAAATACTATACGGAGGAAAAGATACTTGTGGCAGGAGACAGTCTTTCTGAGAACATTCCAGTTACTACAGGCTTGCTCTCTGTTGAAGCACATCTAACATCAGAACACTCAGTGGACGAGATACTTATAGGTGGAGACACACACGCTCTGAGAAGACTCAGAGGAAAAGATACTTGTGGCAGGAGACAGTCTCTCTGAGAACATTCCAGTTACTGCAGGATCACTCTCTTTTGAAGCCCATCTAACATCAGAATACTCAGTGGACGAGATACTTATAGGTGGAGACACACATGCTCTGAGAAAGCTCAGAGGAAAAGATACTTGTGGCAGGAGACACTCTCTCTGGGAACATTCCAGTGTAAGAAAGAAGCTGGGAAGCCTCTCTGGGCAAAGAAACCTATCTTCAGGGGAAACTTGGGTGGGGTCTATAGTCTGCCCAGTGTGGTCTGAGACCCCACCTTTGTTTCTCTTAATAAAGGTTGGTTTCTTTGTCCAGAGAGGCTGTCCAGTCTCTTTCTTACACTGGGTACTACAGGCTTGCTCTCTGGGGAAACGCATCTGCCATCAAAATACTCAGAGGAAAAGACCAGAGCTGAAGAGAAAATAAGACTTGGAAATACAAGCCTCTAAAGAAGCATTAAAAGGTAAATATGAAAGAGAAATCATAAGCAACTCAATAAGGTTAAATTGTGTACTTTCCTATAAGGGAAGAGGATAAACATATCTTCTCAGAATGTTATCATTATTAGAGCAGGTAGAGGGATTCTACATAGAAAGAAGGTTTGGGAGTGAGCCCCTTAGGTTGGGATGATGGAAATAAATGGATAGGCGAAAAATATGGATGCCCTGGGAGAAGGCAGAAAGGAGAGAAAGAATAGAGGAAATAATCTTACGTAAAATAGGTGTGCAAGAAAGAGCTTTTACCCTGGAGTGGAAAATGATGGGGAGGGAGTAGCGAATGCTTGAACCTCAGTCACATCTAAATTAGTTTAATAGGGGAAAATACCTATATTTATGTCTGTCCTTGTATATTCTTACTCATAAATATCTATGTTACCCTAGAAGTAAGTGAGAGAATGGGAAAAGAGAAAGAAAAAGTGGTGATAAAAGAGTCAAGTCATAAAATAATACAGTTGTCACATGCAAAACAGGTATTAGAGGAGAGACAGGATAAAAAGAGAGACAGAAGGAGAAACAGAAGAAGATAAGATGGAGGGAAATGCATAGTTAGTAATCCTAACTGTGTGAATGGGATAAACTCACTCATAAAATGGAATGAGGTAACAATGAAGTAGAAACCAGTATCCAAAAATATGCTTGCTTGCTTGTTTGTTTTGCAAGAAACATGCTTGAAACAAAGAGGGAACTGCAGAGTGAAAAAGGGGGGTCGGAGCAGAAACTGTTATACTTCAGCTGAAGTAAAAAATGGAGGGGTAGCAATCATGACCTCAGACAAAGCAAAAGCAGAAATAGCCCTGTTAAAAGGGGTAAGCAGGGAAACTACCTCTTGTTCAAAGGAATGACAGACAATGAAGCAATATCAAAAGTAAACATGTATTTGGAAAAAGGCATAGGATACAATTTCTTAACAGAAAAATTAAACAAATTACAGGAGGAAATAGACAGGAAAACTGTAGTAGTGGGGCACCTCAACTTTTTCCTCTGAGAACTAGATAAACCCAATCATAAAATGAATAAGAAAGAAATCAAGAAAATTAATAGTATTTTAGAACACTTAGATATGAAAGTCCTCTGGAAAAAAGTGAATGGGAATAGAAAGGAGTACAGACAGATGGTGCTTTATGTAAATTCACATTATGCAAATTAGACTTTATGGAAGTAATTCTATAAGAAATTTGCATTCCAAAAAAACACCTCTGTCAACTTTACCATACTGTACTGGGATCTCTTTCTGCTCTTGCCCCTCAAGTTGGCGCTCTGTGTTCTCCTAAGACCACCATCACCGCCCCAAAAGGAAAAGCTAAAAAACACCCTCCAAGTGAAAGCAAAAGAACAGACCTGCAGAGAGACGGCCACCACCACTGCTGGATCAGGGCTTGGCTTGAGACCTCCAGTGCTGAGAGAGCAGACCTTCATTTTAGTCTGCCCACCCGCCCAAGAGCTTGGTCCCTGTGTTTTGGTATTTTGTCCATCCATGTTAGGTTACTGTGTGTCTGTCCCTGGTCCCCAGCACATGTGGCCTGGCCTCTCCTGAATGTTTCCATGTGCGGCCCTCATCTATCTGCCTGTCGGGGTATTCCTCCTTTCAGTTTCAGCCAGGCCCTCGTGTGGCTGGCCCACTAGCCATGTGTTCCTCCTCTTGCTCTTGCTTCTCTGTGTCCAGCCCCCATGTGTCCTTGAACCATGTCCTGGCCCCTCCTCCACTGGAGTGCAGTCCCCTTCCTAACTCCCTCCTGCCCTTTTCCACATCCGTGGAGTAAATTCATATTGTGTAAAGGGTCTGTGGAATGGTCCACTTCTGTTGCTGTTGTTGTTATTAGTATTTAGTGTTTACTTAGTATTTTATTTTTCCCAATTACATGTAAAAACAATTTTTAACATTCATTTAAAAATTTTTGAGTTCCAAATCCTCTCTCTTCCTCCCTCACCTCCCTCCCACCCATTGAGTAGGCAAGCGATTTGATATAGCTCATAAATGTTTAGTCATGCAAAACACAGTTCTTTGTAGTCACGTTGTAAAAGAAAACATAGACCAAAAAAAACCTTCAAGAAAAATAAAGTTAAAAAGTTTGCTTTCATCTGTATGCAGACACCATCACTTCTTTCTCCGGGGATGGGTAGCATTTTTCATCACAAGTCCTTCAGAGTTGTCTGAATCTTTATATTGCTGAAAATAGCTAAGTCGTTCACAGCTGCTCATCTTATAATATTTGCTGTTACTGTGTACCAGGTTCTCCTGGTTCTACTCACTTCACTTTCCATTAGTTCACGTACATCTTTCTAGGATTTTCTGAATCCATCCTGATCATCATTTCTTATAGAATTATAGCATTCCATCACAGTTATACACCACAACTTATTCAACCATTCCCCAGTTGATGCATATCATTTTAATTTCCAATTCTTTGCCACAAGAAAAAAACTATTATAAATAGTTTTGCATGTATTGGTCTTTTTCCTTTTTTTAAATGTCTTTTAGGATGTGGACCTAGTAGTGGTATTGCTAGGTCAAAAGTTATGAATGGTTTTATAGCCTTTTGAGCATAGTTCCACGTTGCTCTATAGAATGGTCGAATCCGTTCACAACTCCACCAGTAGTGCATTAATATCTCATTTTTCCCACATCCCCTCCAGCATTTGTCATTTTCCTTTTCTGTCCTATTAGTTAATACCTGTGAGCTATTACCTTAAATTGTGTTTTAATTTGCATTTCTCCAATCTGTAGTGATTTAGAGCATTTTTTCATATGGCTGTGGATAGCTTTGATTACTTCATCTGAAAACAGATTGGTCATAGGTTTTGATCATTTATGTGGGGGGAATGGCTCTTATTTCTATAAATTTGACTCACTTTCCTATATATTTGAGAAACGAGGCCTTTATCAGAGGAATTTGGCTTCCAGAATGTTTGTTTTTACCATTATGATTGCTAACTGTATTTCTCTCCATCCTATGCCCCCCTTGTTTATTCTATTCTCTCCTTTCACCATATCCCTCCTTAAAAAGTGTTTTGCTTCTGACCACCACCTCACCCAATCTGTCCTCCCTTCTCTCACTCCCCACCCCCCACTTCTCTTCTGCCTTTCCCATCCTACATTTCTGTAAGGTAAGATAGATTTCTGGACCCATTGTGTGTATGTGTGTGTTATTCACTCTTTGAGGCAATTTTGATGAGAGTAAGATACAAGTGTTCCCCGTCACCTCCTCTCTCTTCCCCTCCACTGTAAAATCTTTCTTGTCTATTTACAGTCAGGTAATTTACCCCATTCTACCTCTTCCTTTCCCTTTCTCTCAGTGCACGATGCCTGGCAGAGAACAGACATTATAAATGTTAACTATTATCATTAGTTCGTTAATTAGATGTGACCAGTACATAATGCCAATGGTGATGAGATGCCCGATTTTCTGTATAAGGTAATTTAGAAATGCATTCAACAGGCTTGAAGTCACCTGATTAGTAGCGGGTTTGTTTCAAGTTTCAAATACATACTAATATTTCAAATTGGTAAACTTCTGTAGCAGGTATCTCAAGCAACTTTTCGTAATTTGGATGTTACGAAAGTATCAACTGAAAAACTAAAAATGGAAAAATTGTTTAAAACCACTTATGTTATTTTATTAGCCCTACTAACCTTGTCTTATAATGTTTTGTAACTGCCATTTGGAGAACTGGATATTTCCACCTTTGCCTCTAGTTAAGAGGAAGTTATAGCTAAAACAATTTGGCTATCACTTATAAAGGTTGTAGATTGTTAACTAAGTTATTTGGGGTTATTGTTTTAACGTTAAAATCTAAAACTAGTCATTGATTACTCTGTGTGGAAAGGAGGAGATGAGGTGAAAGCCTTATCAGAATTGGTTCTGCCCATTGAGAGCAGTCCTCCTTGGGGTATGAGGGTGTGCAGCAGGGTTAGTCTGTTCCACCTTGGTGGTAGTGGTGGTGGTGGTTGTGGTGTCAAAGAGCACAGCCCACAGCAGGTCTAAGGGTAGATGGGGTGGATACTCCTGACTCCCCTCCATTACAAAGACAGCCAAGGGGCAGCTGGTGGCGCAGTAGATAGAGTACTGGCCCTGGATTCAGGAGGACCTGAGTTCAAATCCGGCCTTAGACACATAACACTTAATAGCTGTGTGACCCTGGGCAAGTCACTTAACCCAACTGCATAGGCCAAAAAAAAAAAAAAAAAAGAAAAAAGAAAGAAAAAAAAAGAAAAAGAAAGACAGCTAAAGTTGCCGCTGATGTAGGGCTATAGAGAATGACCGGACGCTCCATATGCCAGTTACTATATGCTGGGATCCAAAGAAATAAACAAACCATGTCGACTCTGGTAGATACTGGTGCAGAATGCACGATGCTCTATGGGAACCCTGAAAGACATCCTGGCAAGTAGGTAGCCATAGAAGGATACAGGAGAAATTTAGTCAGTGCAAAACAAACTAAATTAAGACAGAAAACAGCGGACTTGCCAGAGTATGTGGCAGTCTGGAGGAAGAATATATCACGGGGTAGGCAGGCAGGGGCATCAGGATCAGCCCCTTCTCTGGGGTCACTGTCAATTCCCCTTATATTGTAAACTTGCCACGTTCCTGGAAATCATCTGTGTGAGCAAGGTGATCAGCCCTGGGAAAAGAGCTTGTTTGGGTTATGGAGTTCCTAAACAGTGAACTTGGCTTGCTGAGGATTTCCAAGTTTATATAAATAATGTACAAATTATTTCTGATGATTGGTTTTTACAACAGGACAAATTTAAATTTGAGACAAAAAGAAAACAAGTGCAAGCTATTAAGTCAAATCTCTTATACATGTGAGTCCTGGTAAATTTTTGTTTCTTATTGCAACTCCATGGTAGTAAAAATAAGTGTATCTAGACCTAAGCTGTGATAAGTGAAACTTGCCATTTGAGGTCAAAGCTCTTGGCACTATAACTGATTTTATTTTGAGGTTTGAATTTTGGTACAGTTGTCTGATGAATCGTTCAGTCAGTAATCCACCATTTGAGAGAAATGCCACAAGTTACTCAGAGGGAATGTGATTTTGACCAAGTAGAAATCTGCATCTGGGAAAAAGCCTGAGAAGACAACCTTGGCATCAACCTAAGGTGGGATTCTCCTGGCTCAGTTTCCTCATTGTGTTCCTTTGAACAGGAGTGTTTCCCACCTGGCTATTCCTTCATTTGGTGGTGAGGTAGAATTACTACTACATGGTTGGTTGTTAAAACTGTGACTCTTGCCTGAAATCAAACACAACTAAGGATGCTTCATCCTGTCATATATGTGTCCTTAGGCTTAAGCCTGAAGGACTAGTTTGATGCTGTTATAATCATTTTCCTGCTTTTTCCTTTTATAGCAAATTCCTATAATCAGAGCATGTGGCCAGTAAAAGACATGAGCACAATACAAGTATGTGAGATCTTAGTGTTTTCAATCTGAATGTGTGGTCATTCCATATCCCAAGCCAATAGGTAAATTAGTACACGGGCTTGTCATCTGCATAGCCATGTGAAAGATGAAGCCCCTGAAATAACTTATCCTTTCTGAATAGTTAGGCACAGACCAAAAAAAGTCTGTGAAAGGAAGATATGAATTAACTTGTTGGGTGAAAATCAGAAACAGCTTCAGTTTGGTTTAGGGAAGAGAATTTCAGTGCAATCAATATTCTTAAAGGGATATAACTCCCTTTATTGTGTTACATAAATGGAAAAGTCAATTTTATTCAAGTTATTACTAATGTGCAAGCACATTTTATTATAAACAACTTATTGATATGCACTGTTTTGGAATTATTTAAGAATCCTCCCAAGTCTTTAATTTTAATTGGAGTAAAGTCAACTTCTTATATGTAAATTCATTTGTGTAACTATTGAACTCAGAGGTGGAAAGCTTCTACCTGCAAGAATGTTGTTACTTATATTTTCATGTTGAAAATCAGACTGAATCCTCTATAGCTTCTGATCCTCCTAAAGGAATTCGAATCAGAGTGGAAACTTTTGAGAAAGTTAACAAGATCAGACAATCCTGCATTTCAAATGTAAATGCTCCTAATGGGGCATGTAAAACATAACTTTTCTGAAGCTTCAAATAAACTCTCATGCCTACTTTGATTCTTCCTTGTTAAGACAAGAACTCTTAAGGTTTCAACTGGTTTTTATAATATGAACCAGTTATTGGAGAAGTAAAATTTGAGAGGCTATACTAACTTGTACTGAGATCTGTTCTGTAAAAGATTTTAGAAAGAACATCTAAGGAGTCTCTACAAGTCACTTGGAACCAGAAAAACAATTCTACTGAAGAATTGCCCCTGAGGAGAAGAGATTTTCCAGATTATCCCAAAAAAAGATGTCCTAGAATCCATACACCTTCATGGGATGTCTGGATTTCAAGAAGAAATTTCTTAATTAAATGGACATTGGGGTTGGGTTCGTGATCATCATTGTACAGGCCTCCCCTTGAGAAAAAGGGGGAAACTGAGAAAATCCAATTGTTCTGATCCCATTTTGTAATTGATTCAATTCTCTGTCACTCCCGATATGTTGTAAAACTGGCCAAGCCATGTTTATTTGTCTCTGAACCTAGTTCAGAAACTCAGCTCTCCCATCCCATTAATCCCCAAATGCCATTGGTTCTTCCTTCACCTCCCCAGGGGTAGGATGGAATAATATTGTAACAATTGTGCTAATTTCCTCATTGGCCATGTTGTTTTCCTGTCTGTGCTTATATTGCTTGTGTGGTCAATGCCTACAAATGGGACCATCCCAACTGTACCCAAAAAGGCCCTAAACACCCTAATATAGAGCCACCTGGAGGGTTAATGTGTAAGGTCTTCCCTACCCACAGCCCAAGCCAAGGGACAAGGAACTTCCCTAATGGGGATTTCTTTCAACCCAGACACACCTTGGGGAACTATTCCTTAAAAACAAGTCTTGAGGTAAACATCCAGGTACTTGGCCGGTTCCTGGGTATTGATCCTAGACATTTTTTGACATAACAAAGATTGTTCTTGAGGACAGAGAGTTTCGGCCAAAACTCTCAGGTCCTTAGGATTGATCACCTATTCCCTGGCTCCCTGCCTTCTTTGTGTAGGGATGATAAAAAGGGTCTTTCGTGGGAAAGTGACTTTGGGAGTCTCCCTTGGAGAGGACGCTCTGCAGTAGGGACTTTCCCAACTGAGACCCTGACGGCTGTGATACAGGACTCCCCTAGCCAGACGTTCAGGAGTTGGTGCTTCCTTGGATTGGTGATGTATTTCTTCTTCTTTATCTCTCTCTCTTTCTGTTAGAAGCCTTTGCTTCTAAGATTGTATAATAATATGTAATCACATTTATATGCACGTATGTTTATGATTACTGTTATTATTAAATCATTTATAAACTAGGAAAAGTGTGAACGTGCCTTTGTGGGTACAGATCCGAACCTGTGAAACAAATTCTATGTGCTGCAGCCCGTAACACCTTACTGTTACACCACCCCAGGGATCTTGTGGAATACATTCAGAAAGACTGTAAGGGAGGCTTTTCAGGGGTGGGTTGTGGGGTCCCAGTTGGGGAAAAGATATAAAAAAAACTTGCACTCTGTGAAAGGTGAAAGCCCCAACATGGTGACCTGTTAAAAAATTGTAACTTAAAGTCGTAACTTAAAATACTATGACCAATGAAAGCCATAATGAGAATATCATGACCCATATGTGACTGGTACATGTTCAATACAGAAACTTATATTTGGGCATAACATTGGCTTAACACCCAAGCCCATTACTAAGCAGAAAATCAAAAATATCCACCAATCAGATGCTCTCTGTAGCTCGTCCTTTTTTGTTTTCTATAATTACCGCAAGGATTTTGGGGGTCTTTTGTGAAGATCTGTTGAACTGACTGCCATCCTAAACTGAAGATTGGGCCTGTTTTACGTGTACTGCTAATGACTGATGAAACTACTACCTATGATCAGTCTGGAACTTCTTGGCCTATTCCTTTGGTATCAAAAAAGAACACCCCAGAGTTATGGAGGAGGTACTGGGTTCCCCAGCCAGGGCAATCCCAAACCTTATTGTTAAAAATGTGCAATCCATGTAAAACATTTCCATATTTCTCAGGTCTCAGTTTGACTGAGGCAATGCCCATTCGATGATTAAGGCTAGGTGAGAAGTGAAATAGAGAATGGTCTGTATTACCCAGTCCAAAAAAATCAATCTGGGAGGGGAAGACCCTCAGGGTTTCTGGCCAAAACAGAAACTAACAGAAACAATTGCTATTTTCATCCACTCTTGAGCCAATCAGGATCCAAGCAATGACCAAGTGGGGCTTCGCCTGGGACCTATTGTTCGCCAGTAAATGACTAGGTCTCCCTCCAGCTGCATCCAGAGTCATCCCTCATCACCCAGATATATATCTTGCACTACAGCCTGATGGCTCTGGAGGAGGTGAGGCTGGTGACTTTGCACAGCCATCCCTCACTTAAATCCAATTCACTTGCATGTCATGGCATGACCTCCCTGATATCATGGTCTTCACAGAGAAAGAAGGACAAGTAACAATAACAAACAATTTCCATGTTAGTCATTTTGTGGAAGAACATTCCACAACCCACCTAAAAGAAAATGAAACATGGTATGCTTTGGTCTGTGTTCATATGCCATCAGCTCATTCTCTGGAGGCAGACAACATTTTTCAGCATGAGTCCTTTGAAATGGTGTTGGATCACTGTATTGCTGAGAATAGGTAAATCATTCACAGCTGTTCATCATAGGATACTGCTGTTTCTGGGGAGAGAGTCCTCCTGGTTTTGCTCAATATACTTTGCATTGAGTTCATTTCAGTCTTTCCAGGCTTTTCTGAAATCACACTGCTTGTCGTTTCTTACAACATAATATCCCATTACAATCATTTACCACAACTTGTTTAACCATTCTCCAATTGATGGGTATAAATTTCCAATTCTTAGCCACCACAAAAAGAGCTGCTATAAATGTTTTTTGTACATATAGGTCCTTTTTCTTTTTGATTGATTGCTTTGGGATACAGACCTAATAGTTGTATTGCTGGATCAAAGGGTATGGATAGTTTTATAGCCCTTTGATCATACTTTCAGTTTGTTCTCCAGAATAATCGGATGAGTTCACAACTTCATCAATAATGCATTGGTGTCCCAGTTTTCTCCCATCCTCTCCAACACTTATCATTTCCATTTTCTGTCCTACTAGCCAACCTGATAGGTTGGTACCTCAGAGTTGCTTCAATTTGCATTTCCTCTAATCAATAGTGATTTAAAACATTTTCTTCTTCTGAAAACTACTTGTTTTTGTCTTTGATCAATTACCAATGGGGGAATGATTTGTATTCTTATAAATTTGACTTAGTTCTTTATACATTTGATAAATAATGCCTTTCAGAGATACTTTTTCCCCAGTTTTCTGCTTTCCTTCTAATTTTGGTTGCACTGGTTTTGTTTGTTCAAAACCTTTTAAATTTAATATAATCAAAATTTATCCATTGTACATTTCACAATGATCTCCATCTCTTGTTGGTCCTAAATTCTTCCCTTCTCCATAGATCTGACAGGTAAATTCTTCCATGCTTTCCTAATTTGCTTTTGCCGTGATCCTTGATATCTAAATCATTCACCCATTATCACCTTACCTTGCTATAAAGTGTGAGAAATTACTATACGTAGTTTCTGCCATTCTGTTTTCCATATTTCGTAGAAGTTTTCGTCCAATAGTGAATTTTGGTCCCAACAGCTTGGATCTTTGGGTTTATCAAACACTAAATTACTATGGTCATTTACTACAATATATTAGGTACCTGATCTGTTCCATTAAGCCACCACTCTATTTCCTAGCCAGTACCAGATTGGTTTGATGACTACTTCTTTATAATACAGAGATCTAGTAAAGCTAGATCACCTTCCTTCAATTTTTTTTCATTGATTCTGTTAATATTCTTGACCATTTGTTCTTCCAGAGGAATGTTGTTATGCTTTGTTTTCTAGCTCTATAAAATAATTTTTGGTAGTTTGATTGGTTTAGCACTGAATAAGCAGAATTATTTAGGTTGAATTGTCATTTTTATTTTGTTGGCTCAGCCTGTTCATGAAAGACGTAACTCTGAAGATCTTTATCACTATTAGGACAATTAGAAGTTGTACACATAAATAGAGGGTCTGGTGTGTGGGTTGACTATGAAGGGGTGAGAAATAAGACTGTATTGGAAGAAAAGAGAATGGAGAGATAGAGTGAGGTAAATTATCTCAGTAAAAGAGTTGAAAAAGAGGTAACACAGTGGAACGGAAGATGGGGAGGGTAAGCAACCTTGAATCTTTCTCTCATCAGAATTGGCTCAAAGAGGGAATAACATACACACTCAGTTGGATACAGAAATCTATCTTGCCTATAGGGAAGCAAGAACGGGGGGACTTATAAAAGAGAGGGCCAAGTGGGCGAGGTAGTGGTCAGAAGTAAAATATTTATGAGGAGGGACAGCATGAACGGTGAGAGACAGAGAGACAAGGATAAATGAGGAAAACAGAATGAAAGGAAATACATAGTTGTCCTAACTGTAAATGTGAATGGAATGGACTTAACCGTAAAATTGAAGTGGATATTAGAATGGATTAAAAAACAGAATTTTTTTTTTTATAGCACATCCGTCATGTTGGGCAGACTCTTAAGGTGTCTAAACATGAGCGAGCTATTGGCTAGATTGTAAGCATCTAAGCCCATGGCTACATTATAAACATCTAAGCAGTGGCTAGATTTTAGGAATCTAGGCCTCTTAATAGAGACAAGATGGACCTTATATACAGAAAGATTATGGGAGGGATCTAGGAGTGGCCAAGTAGTCTTGGAGGTAATAGAACTCCAGGGACCTGGACCACGTGGCCAAGGGAGAATGGAGCCTAGCTAGGATTAAGGGTGGGAAGTGGCCTGGGGCCATAGAGAGGTAAGACAATGGAGGGCTAGGCTAGGTTAAGGGTAACAGAATTGGGAGGTTGGGTTTAGGCAATAACAAAGAGCCAGTTGATGGGGTTATACCTCAGGCAAATGCCAGAGATTTGGCCATGTGGGAAAGTCCAGGGTTTTCCCCTTTTGGGGTCTAGATCCCATCCTCATCATTCCTCCCTCAAACAAATGGGACCTAAATTCTTTTGGGATAAGGGGCGAAGGTCTTGGCTTCTGAAACTGCTTCCTACTGGCAAGGGGTGTAGAGCTGTTCCTGCTTTGAGGGGGTCCCAAAGAGGAGGTTGACTGGAAGCAAGCACAGGCTACATCCAGGGATCTATGGGGGGACATTGGCTGGTTACCCGCTGTTTGATATCAACTGGGGGTGAACGACCTGTAGTCTAGAAGACACAAATGTGACAGAAAAGACTGCAGGGCCCAAATGACAGGATAAAACATCCTTAGCTCTGTTCAGATTAATATTAACTCAGTTTTCCAACCATGCAGTATCAAATCCACCTCATAGCCAGACTCAGGAAGAGCCAGGTGGGTAAAGTTCCTTTTCTTTTCTTTTTTTTTTTAAGGCAATTGGGGTGAAGTGACTTGCCCAGGGTCACACAGCTAGTAAGTGTCTAGTGCTTGGTCCCAGGCCACATTTGAACTCAGGTCCTCCTGACTTCCGGGCCAGTGCTCTATCCACTGTACCACCTAGCTGCCTCTATGGTAACATTCCTTTTCAAAGGAACATAATGCTCCACCAAGCCACCAGTGTTCCTCGCCCCAGGATCACCACTCACAACTGTGACCTAGATCCAAGCATGGGCAAAGCAAGAAAATCCTGCACCAGCAAAGAGATCCCTGCAATCCCCCTCTGATCAGCCACTCAATTCCCACTCAATCTGTGGGCCAGAAGCTCTGGAAGCAGCGACCGCCCCAGGGCCTCACGTGGGGACTGGGGTTGAGACCAAGCTTCTCTCACCTCAGGCATAGACTTTTCCTACTGACCTTCTAAGTTGTCTTTGGTGTTCTTGGGTTTAGAAGTCTGGAAGCTGCCACAGCTGCCTGTGACTCAGTCCTCTGAGGGCTGCTCCAGGTTTGCTGAGGCCTGTTTTGCCTGGGCGCCCATGCTGAAGTGGGATCCTCTCCCTGCACAGCGTGCTATGCGTTTCCAATAAACCATCCAGGTTGTCTTGGGCTGGTAATTTGCTTCATTCTGTCTTTTTGTGGGTTCTGCTGCTTCAGAATTTGTTCAAAGCCAATTTTACAGGTATTTGGAGGGGTTTGGGGGACCAGAGCTGTATAGAAAATTTGACTTTCAAATACAAGACTCAAGTGAAACATGGAAGAGGTACACAGGAAAGAGAAATCATAAGAGACTTATTAAGGTGGAGCTGTTTACATTCCTACATGGAAAGATGATATTTGTAACTCATGAGACCTTTGTCAGTATTAGGGTAGTTGGAGGTAAAAAATTATATGTATGTATAGATAGACAGATAGAGGGCACAGGGTGATTTGAAGAAGAAGGAGTGATATCTGGAGAATAAAACTAAGGAGTGAGAGAAGATTATACTAGGAGAAGAAAGGGAGAGCATGGGATAAATTATCTCATGTAAAACAGACCAAAAAAAGGCTTTTACAGTGGAGGGGAAATGGGGAAAGGTGAGAGGGAATGAGTGAATCTAATTCTCATGGGATTTGGCTCAAGAAGGGAATACCATACACACTCAATTGGGTATGGAAACGTATCTTACCCTACAGGAAAATGGGGGAGGGGGAAGGGGACAAAAGAGCAGGGGGATGATAGAGGGGAGGGCAGATTGGAGGAAGGGGTAATCAGAAGCAAACACTTCTAAGGAGGGACAGGGTCAAAAGACAGAATGGAATAAATAGGGGGCTGGATGGGATGAAGAGTCATGCTTTCACAACATGACTACTATGGAAGTGTTTTGCATGACTACACATGTATAACCTTTATCAAGTTGCTTGCCTTCTCATTGAGGATGGGTGGGGAGAGAGGAAGGGAGAAAATTTGGAACCCAAAGTTTTAAAAACAAAGGTTAAAAAAAATTGTTTTCACATGCAACTGGGAAAGAAGATATACAGGCAATGGGGTACAGAAATCTATCCTGCCCTACAGGAAAATGGGATAAGAGAAGGGGGTGGGGGAGAGATGGAAGGGAGGGCAGATTAGGGAAAGGGGTATTCAGAATGCATGGCATATTGGGGTGGGGGGAGGGGGGAGATGGGGAGAAAATTTGGATCTGAAAATCTTGTGGAAGTGAATATTGACAACCAAAAATATATAAATTAATTCACAAAAGGGAAATAATGGGGAAACTGAGCCAGGAGGATCCCATCTTAGACTGAGGCTAAAATTGTCCTCTCAACTTTTCCCCATGCTGACTTCCCAACAGTGTCACCTTCTCTGTGAAACTTGTGGCATTGTTCTCAGATGGTGGATTACTGATTATCCACGGATTATGACCCATCAGACAACTCAAAATAAAATGCCCAAGAGCTTTTTTACCTCACACAGCAAGTCTCATCAATCACAGCTTAGGAAAAACTTTTCCAGGATTTACATCTCAAACTTAAGTTTATCCTGGTGTAAAAAGCCAATCTTTAGAGATTTCTATACACTTGCGAATTCCCCACAAGCCACACATAACCCAAACAAGCTTTCTGGCCAGTTTACCCATTAAAACAATAACCAACAACAGCCCAGTTATTGAAGCGGTAACCAAATTACGAAAAGTTGCTTGGCATAACTGACACCGAAACCTCACCAATCTGAAAGCTGAAACAAACCCATGAGCAATTGGGTGACTTCAGTTTTGATGCATGCACTTCCACATGGACTGTCCTGCAGGCCCTGCAGGGGCCGCAGGGAATCTGCACCGCCCTGGTCTCGGGCTCCCGCACCAGCACTGGCGCCCTTCTGGGTGCGGGCCTTGCTCAGGGGAAGGTGCCCACAGGCGGGACGGGGGCAGGGACCAGCAATGCTCGCTCACCTGGGGGCCAGTCCTGCGGGGGGGGGGGGGGGGGGGGGGCGGGGACGGACGGGCATTCTCGAGGCACCCGCGGTGCCCTGGGGCCCCAAGGGCAGGGCTAGGCTGCATTTCTGTTTGTCGACCTTTCCTTATTCCCCCCAACTTCCATTCCGGGCGGTGACCCCACTCTTCCTT
Organism: Vombatus ursinus; assembly: GCF_900497805.2. Taxonomy (NCBI): domain Eukaryota; kingdom Metazoa; phylum Chordata; class Mammalia; order Diprotodontia; family Vombatidae; genus Vombatus; species Vombatus ursinus. Next base: position 65,672 of record NW_020943512.1, on the reverse strand, counting down.
AGGACCCGACGCGGCGTGCCGCCCCCCCCCCCCCCCCCCGGCCCCCCTCCGGCATTGCTGCCGCTGCCGCTCTCGGTCAGACAGGCGCACACCGCGCGGTCAGACAGGCGCACACCGCGCGGTCACACGCGGCCCACGCGGCGCTGCATGCTCCCCGAGTCCGTGCGGAGCACCCCGAGCCTCTGCACCTTTCGGGCACGGTACTCCTCTCCCTCTACAACGACCCGAGGACGGTCTTCGTCGGTAGCACGGCACCGGCGGCAGAGGCACCCCGGCGCACCCGCGGTCCTCGTGTCCGCAGCCCCGGCGCGCTCCTCCCCGACCGCCGCCACCCGCTTGGCCCTCTGCCGGCGCCATCTGCGGCTCCTCCTGCCGCCCAGCGCCGGCTCCCAGCCCGCGCCTGACGTAGAGCCAGAGATCAGCCGGGGCCGCTCTGGGCCACCGCCGCCTCTACTGCCCGAACGCGCATCCGGATACGACGCCTCGCTGCACCCAGTCGTACTTCCGGGTCAGTGATCAGCCGGGGCGGCTCTAGGAAGGGGCCGCTCTAGGCCCTCGCCGCCTCTACTGCCCGGTCGCACAGGGGCACCGGGCGGAAGCGCCGCGGGGTACGTGACCTCGACCCAGACAGCCATACTTCCGCTTCCTGGGAAGCCCTGCTATGACGTCTTGTCCTGTATCAGATGACTTTGACATGATCCCGAGTTTAATGGAGAGTTTTAATGCCCGTGATTTAGTCCAGATTCACGTTGACCCTGAAGGACCCTCTTCACTTCATCAATTTAGGATTTTATTTAGTTCCATTCCGCCTGCTTGGCCAGGAGGGAGCTGTAACACGGGCTCCAGTTCAGTAAAAATAGGGTGTGAAATGAGTCAGAGGTTTGGGCAGGAGAGGGCCCGTGAAAGGGGTCAGATCTGCTTGGGCCGCAGGACCAGGACCTCAGGGGTGTCCTAATGTACCCCTCCCTCATGACAAGGCGCCATTCCGTCAGTGCACAAGGTCACCCCAAAAACGTGACTAAATTCTACAGCATCAAGTTTCCCCTTTGACGTCACCAAAGACCAGGCTAGGAGATTCTTCAGCCATAAACATACAGCCACCAGACCTCATGAGAAGGCTGTGACGTAATCCTTAATGGCCCACACAGGTCAAAAACATTTATTAAAAGCCTGCTGTGTGCCCCACTCTGCTCTGGGTGCTAGGAGTCCACAGGCACAGAGGAAAGGGTCGCTGCCCTCAGAGAAGGGTGCGTCGTCTTGATGGAGGCCAGCTCTGTGACTAATACAAAACTCAGTGAGCCTGGCCTCTAGCGAGGGGAGAAGGCAAGCCTCACCATTTATTTCCAGAGGTGCAAGGT
>NW_020943512.1:0-49314 GCF_900497805.2 Vombatus ursinus | reverse complement strand
AAAAAATCCCCAGGACCAGATAGATTTGAAAGTAAATTCTACTAAACATTTAAAAACATTTCCTCCCAATACTCTATAAACTATCTGAAACAACAGGTAAAGAAGGAGTCCTATCAAATTCCTTTTATGGCACAAATATGTTTTTGATACCTGAACAAGAGTGTAGAGATACACACAAACTAATACCTTATTGGTGGAGCTGTGAAATGATACATCCATTTTGGAAAGTCATTTGGAATTATGTAAGGACAGTAACAAAAATATCCAAAGCCTTTAAAACAAGGACTCCATTATACTGCAAAGACGTCATCAATAAGCAAGAGTCTCCATATATGCCAAAATATTTATAACACCACTTTTTGTGACAGCTATGATTTGGAAATAAAGTAGATTCTCATCAACTGGGGAATGGTTAAACAAGGCATGGAACATGAAAGGCAAGAAATACTGCTACCGTGCAGTAAGAAATGATGTGTGTGATGAGTACAGAGAAGTGTGGAAAGATCTTTGTGAACTGGTGCAAAATTAATTAAGCAGAGTAAAAAAACACAGTACATAAATGCGGTTAACTACAACAACTGAAATGGAGAGAATGAGACACAAAAAAATAAAAGGATCTGTAACAGAACGTTAAAGATCAAGTGGGAATGAAAAGGAAACATGAGAAGACACCATCACCCTACCCCATCCAGGAGATGAGAGGTTCCCAGGTCTTACACATTGCACACCTTTTCCCAAATGCATTGATCAATTGTGCTCACTTTTCTTTTCTTCCCTAAAACAAAAAATATGATTTGTCACATGGCATAGCTCTTGAGGATGGGGAGAGGGAGGGATACGTGGGATACCCTGGCGATGTAAGAAACAGAAAACATAAATAAAAATGTTTAAAAAGAGGTTGTAAGTGAGGTGAATTTTAGTGTGTGTAAAGTAGATTTTTTGTTATTCTGTCTTAGAGTTTTCTTCCCAGGATCCATAGCTATAACAATTTCTACTTCCCAGTAGATATGAGTTCTCATGATCATGGTTCAAAACAGTTTCTACTGTACAGTCTCAGTAGACATAGGGATGAAGTAATGTAAAATTGTGAGGCTATTGCTGGCAATGTCCCTTTTTTGTCTGTTGCCCTATAAAGCAAGTGGGCACTGGTCAGTGAGTGGGGACCCCCATAGGGGTGAATGTGCAGGCTGAATGCTGTGTGTGCCTTGACTGGCTCCAATCAAGGCTTGGAAGGGGGAATATGTGTGTTTGCCTCAACTGGCCCCCACTGAGACTTGAGGGGATTTAGGGGAGTGCACAAGTTGTGCTGGTCTCAACTGACCCCATTAAGACAGAGGGGTAGTTGACCCCACTTCATGCCGGCCCCTGTGAGAAGGGCTGTTAGGGAATGCTGTAGGAGTTGGTGCTCCCATTATCAGCAAACTTCCTTTGAGAAGACTAGACTAGACTAAAGTAAGCTTATTTAACCCCTTATTATGACTCCATTCCTGTCTTCCCCTTTGACCAGATCAAAAGGGAACCTGCTAGTGAGAGAGGTTCTAGAAGCCCTCCTGTGTCTCCTTCCTAAGAAATGGCATAGTCAGTGTGTTTACTTGTCCAACAGAGGTCAAGCATCTCAAGGGTAACAATGGTGGTGGGGAAGGAGGAAAGAAAGGGGTTTGGGTTAGTGATTATCAGTAGCAGATCCAATCTATACTACAAATCAGTGATTGTGAAAACACTTGTTGTTGTTGTTTAGTCCTGTCTGACTTTTCCTGACCCCATTTGGGGTTTTCTTGGCAAGGATACTGGAGTGGTCTGCCATTTCCTTCTGAAGCTCCTTTGACAGGTGAGGAACTGAGGCAGAGAGAGTGAAGTGACTTGCTGAGAGTCACACAGCTGGTAAGTGTCTGAGGCCAGGTTTACACTCAAGGAGATGATTCTTCCTGACTTCAGGCCCAGTGGGACAGGTAGCTGCCTGGAAAACAATGGGAACTTGTTAAAATGTGGGAGGTGGATCAATAGAAAAGATTAGGTATGCAATATACAGAAGCAAACAAATAAAATAACTTAGTGTTTAATAAATCCAAAGACAACAATTGGGTGGGGGAAAGGAAGCACACACTATTTAATGAAAAAAAAACAGATGGGATAAGGGAAAAACAGTTTGCCAGAAATTCAATAGACATCAACATCTCACATCACCTTTCAAATTAAACTACAAATGGATACATGAATTAGGTGTAAAAGGGGATTCAACAGCAAATTAGAGGAACAAAGAGGAAATTACTTTTCATATCTATGTATAAGAGAAGAGGCAGAACAAGCAACAGAGAATCACAGAAAATAAAATGGATAATTCTGCTTCTATAAAGTTGAAATGTTTTTGCACAAACAGATCAAATGCAGTCAAAATAAGAAGGGTAACAGTTAAGTGAGGAAAAACATCTTTGCAGCAAAGTTCTATAAGGACTGTTGCATATACAAGATTTAAAAGGAACGATTCCAATTTCTAAGATTAAGAGCCATGTTCCAATAGGTCAAAAGAACAGGATGTTTTCAAAGGAAGAAGTCCAAACTATCAATAACCCTATGACAAAATGTTCCAAATCCCTCATAATGAGAGAAGTGCAAATTAAAATAGCTCTCTTCTTTCAATCTGTAAATCATAGAGATCCAGCAGGTTCAGGGAAACGTCCCTTTCACTAGGTGCTGGTTGAAACCAGAACAAAAAATAAATATACCATTAAAGTAAAGGACATCAATCAAAAGAGGTGATATGGAAAATGGGAGGGGAAGAGTCGTAGACTGTCTCAGAGGTTTCTGGCCACAGGGGGAGACCCAGGTGTGGGCACCACAGGGCTGGCACACCATTGGAGGGCAGGTAATAACCCTGCCAGCAGGGACCAGTGAAAACCTGCAGCTTGGGACTGACACATCCCAGGTTGTACAGTTTAGTCAGGAACTGATTTTCAAAAGCCCTAGTTTTTAATTCAGGTAGTCCACATTACTTAGCAAAAAAAAAAAAAAAATTGTAGAATAAAGTAAGATCTTGGCCAAGTTCCCATTAGTAACCAGACTTCCTAAGAAGCTGAAGTCACCCACACCCACACACACACCAGCTGGTTGTATATCTCTATATTATGGGCCCAAACCTGCACATATTTAACTAATTGGCAGAAATTGACCCAAGACAACCCTGTCACCATTAGCCAACTTGAGGTTCTTTTGATCAGGATAAAATAGCTTACCTTAAGAAATGTTTTTATGAAGTTGGCAAAAAAAATTAAATATCCCAAGTGGGATGCTTTTACTAAATGGCTACTCAAAACCACCAGACAGAAGGCTCTTGTAGCTTGGATTCTTTTAAGGAAATCTTAGATGGAATTAAAAAGAATGGGGAAAGGGTGGAAAAGAAGATTTGTGCCCTCCAGAATGACAGTCAGAATTCTACTGCTCAATTAAAAGAGTAAATCAAGGATTTGCCTGCATGTAGGACCAAGTCACCTCTCCCAGAAAAGATTTATCTGTCCATCCCTGGGAAAGATTCATCCTCCTCTCTCTGAGGATGAGGAAGGCAAGGGGGAGGCTCCTTCCTAGACTGTCTCCTCTCTCCCCAGTCCCAAGGCAAAGCCAAGGATGGGAGGAAGGCAGGAAGGCTGGGAAAGTCCACCTGAGGAGGGCAGGGAGGGAGGGTCCTCAAAGACTCCTCCCTGATGCTAGCACCGAACCCCATCCCACAGCCCCCCAAGCCCCACACCTCCAGACAAAGACCTGGGCAGACAGGAAGCCCCAGGCAGAAACAGCTCTGGAGGAGCGGGCACACACAGGTACACATGTGTATACACATGTACACACATGATCCTACCATCCTACACACACAACACATGCATAAACAAAGGTATTAATACTCCCACGACCCACCCAAGTTCACACACAGGCCCATAGGCACTAAGACAAGCCTATTTGGGATGGGGGAGAGGTTCATGTGGAGATTGAAGAGGAAACAAAAGAAAATATAAGGGGAGGGATGTGGAGGGACAGGAGGGGGCAGCAGGAGGGGCATTGGCAGAAGAGAGGGTTTACCTGTACACATAGCTTAGGAAAGTGTAGGAACTTCTGGGTTCCCTGGGTGAGGGAGGGGTATGGTGGGGGAGGGGAGGGGAGCAGGTTAGGGCTGGGCAGATCTCCAGCTGCTCATGGCCCTTCCTCCAGACTGAGGAAAAGGAAACTCACTCCTCCTCCTGGTCCTCCTCCTCTTCTTCTTCCTCCTCCTCCTCCTCTTCATCATCCTTCTCACCCTCTTTCTCCTTCACACCCTCCTCCTCCTCCTCCCCCAGAGACAAAGAGGACTGACTTGGTCAAGGGTGGGAGGGGCGGGTACAGTGACATCACAGTAGGAGCAGGGCTAGTCTCCCCCCAGAGCACAGGGAGGAGGGAGAAAAGAGGGGAAGGGGCTCTGTGATGTCAGGCACAGAGGAGGGGGGAGGCCCCTCCCAGGCATTTCTCTCAACTCCCATCACCCAGCCTGGGGAGGGCAAGGGGCCACAGTGCTTAGAGGAGGGCCCAGGGCTGAGCCAGGTCCCAGGTTCCTGAGGGCAGCTGCTGGGACTGGGAGGGATGTGGTGGGGTAGCTGAGCTCAGCTTGGGCTTGTAGGGAGGGGTCAGCCCCTTTACAGAAAAATGAGAGGTGGAGGGTAGGGATGGTGGGGATGGGGTAGATGGGTAGGTTATCCTGGGCTACACATAAGGGAACAGCACAGTAGCTGCAGCAGACCACCAACCCCTGAATGGAACTTAGATTCCTGACAACCCCTAGAGCAGAGGAGGAAAGGAGTAGTTTGGGTCAGAGGTGGGTCTCAACCTTCTTTCTCCAGGCAGGAGGAGACAAAATCAGCCCTGGGCCTGGGAGAGACATGGGGGCACCTAGGCATGCAAGCATGTCTGCCTCTGACCTCACCTGGGTTGGAGGAAACTGGAGGCAATTGCTGTTGGGCTACTCCCCCCTCCAATGAAGAAGGAGAGTTGAGGCAGAAGATTGGGAATCCTCCCAGGGTCCAGGATGCTCTCTGACCCAAGAGGAGCATCACCCAGGGGACCCAGAGCACCTGAAGGGGGCCAGGCATCCAGCCAGGAGCCCCTGGTGGCTGAGAAGAAAGTATCTTGATCAGACAACTGCAGGGATAGGGACTGGACACCTGAGGACTGTGGGAAACTCCCAGAGAAGGAAAATCTCTCCATTGACACCTTCTGTGCTGGCAATTTCTACTCTCAGAAATTGGACTAGAGCATGGAGACCAAAGTTGACTCAGCCCCCTCAATAAATACAAGCAGTAGGTTTTGGAGGGTTGAGGGTCAGCACAAAGGCTGTCTCCCAGGTCACCCCAGCCCTGAGAAGCTGAGGAGACCAACGACCATGCTCTTCTACTTGGTGAGAGAGAGGCAGCCACTTCAGAGGATCACCAAGCAGGGAGTCCAAGGAAATGGGCCAGCAACCAAGCCCAGAGGCCATGCACCAGGGAGGGTGTTAATGTAGCCCACTGACAAGGACAAAATTTGGAGGAAATATGTACAAGAAAACAGCTGATATGAACCATGAAGGATATTTGTTAATAACTAGCCAATTTTGGTCAAGATGTTACCAGTGTCAAATCAGGGAAGCCCAAGTACCATGTACAAGAAAATTTAACCTTGGAGTACACAAAAATCAGACAATGAGGGAGACTCTAGACGTAGTCCTTGTAGCAGTAGTAGAGCTAGGACTCCAATCTGGCTCCTCTACCTCCATATCCCTCTATTCTTGCCATTGGACCATGGCCTCCATCCTGAACAAAGCCTCTCGTTCAAGTCTCTTATGTGTGTCCTCTATCTGCTGCTTCAGTTCCCTCTTCACCCAGTCCTTACCTCAAGCCACCAAATGGGTCCACAGGGTCATGGACTTAAATCTCCAGCTCAAAGCACCCTCACAGTCCAATTAGTCCAATGCTCTTCTGCTACAGAGGAAAATGAAGCCCAGGGAGGTCCAGGGACTAGCCCCAAATCTCACTTATGACCAGAGATCTAGAGTTGGAAGGGACCTCAAAGGTCAACTAGTCAAATCTCAATTTAAAGAGGAAAAAACTGAAGCTCAGAATGCTGATGAGAGTTGTCTGAGGTAACACGGCTAGTAAGTATCCACAGCTAGTCAGGTAGGATTTGAACCCAGATTTTCCTGACTCAGAATTGAGCAGAGTAGCCATTAGATTCTGCTGCCTCTTATCCTCTCATCTCACTAGTGTACCCTCATCTCTCTAGATGTTCTAAGACTAGAAAGATGAGAGGTAAGTTTCTTTGTTAAATACCAAAAGAAAAGCCATTTCCAAAAACTATCCAATTTCACCTCATGAACATTCAACAACCATTTAATGGCCTGAATCGAATTCTTTCATAGAATTCCTGTCTACATCCTACTCTCTCTAATGTGAGCAGTCCTTATCCCAGTTTGATCTTTTCCTGAAATGAGTTTTCAAGGATTTACACAACAGCTTAGGTTAAATGAGATATCAACAGATAAAAAAACCATCACTTCAGCACCAAAGACACTGGAAAGCTCTCCCAGTAAACCACCCAATCTGGTAATACTCACATATGCATCGGAGGGAGCCCATGGGCAGCTAGGTGGCACAATGGATAGAACAACGAGCCTAGAGTCAGTAAGACTCATCTTCCTGAGTTCAAATCTTGTCTCAGACACTTATTAGCTGTGTGACCCTATGCAAGTCACTTAACCCTCATTGCCTCAGTTCCTCATCTGTCAAATGAGCTAGAGAATGACATGGCAAACCACTGCAGCATCTGTGCCAAGAAAACTCCAAATGAGACCAAAAAGATTGACCACAACTGAAAAATGACCTACCTAAGCACAGCCATACTGTGGTTCCACAAAAACATTATGTGTACTTTGGTGAGATGCGCCCAGATCCACATTGGCCATTTGTCATCACCACAGACAACAATGTATGCTGTATCAGAATCACAGAAAAAAAAAAAGACAGATGCTTTACAAAATCTAGGTCCAGGGAGATCACTTCCCAGAAAACCTCATTCTTCCTACAGCTGCTTTGCTCTGTTATCAGAATAAGGAAAGGCATGGCCCAAAATGCTATTTCACTTCTTTTTCCCAATCTGAAAACCATTGACAGTGAATTGGTAAAGGGCTGCTGCCTAATTCACCCAGGTATTTTTAAATGTCAATTCTAAGTCTTATATGTTAGAACTAATGTCTACCAGTATTTCTCCTCAACATGGGTTTGATCTATGCCTCTTCCTTCCCTAGTAAAAACAGCATTTAGTTTTCCCCAAAAGGTGAAAGCTACTTCTGGGGCCCCAAAGCAATCTTTGTATATTATCTCACTATCTCACTCACCACACCCACTCTCTCAGCTTAGAACCTTGCCTTATATCTTACTGAAAATACTGAGGTCATTCCCTGAGAGCTCCTTCTTCTCCCCTCCTCTTCCTCTCACATCACTCAGATGCCTTCTGCCACTGTCTCCCCTTCCACCCCTGTCTCACATATAGAGATGTGCCTACTGAGCCAGTTTCCTCCAGCAGACTGCTCCCTCTATCATCCCCGTTGTCACACTTCAGTATCTCCCTGTGTATGGCTGCTTAACCCTGCCGACAAACATGTCTATGTTTCCCACATCCTTAAACGATTCTCTCCCTGGATCTATTCACCCCCTCTAATTGTCATTCCCATATATCCCCTCCCTTTTGTGCCTAAACTCCTTGAAAAGGCCATTAACAATAGTCTCCTCTATTTGCTTTCCTCTCTCTTCTTAGCTCTCTACAGTTGACCTTCTGCTCTCATCATTCAACTGAAACTTCTCTCAATGTTGCTAACCATCTCTTAGATGCAAATCCAATGTACTTTTCTCAGTCCTCACCTATCTTGATCATGTTGCAGGTCCCCAGGTGCCTTGAGGTAGCACCAATGTCTCCCCTCTTGTTGGGGCAGGCTTTTTTTCTCCATGTGCTTGCTCTCTGGCTCCCTTCCTTTGAGTAGTATGAGAAATCCCTTCCCACCTCTCTTGCTCCCATTCCACCTGCCCCTGCCCCTCTCTGGCTGGCCCAGACTCCAGGCTTCCTTTCCCACCTCACAGGAAAAGCTATCCCTCCCAGGGCTCAGTCTCCCCTCATGCCTAGTGTTCCCAGGTATTTGCTGTACCTGGGGTATTCACTTTTTGGCCATTCCTGATCCTTGCACAGGTTTCCTTTTAATTGCCTCCTCTCCTTTACCCTCCTATTCCCAGGATAGAGATCCCTTGAGACTTCAGGGCTGGTGCTCTTCCATTTTTTAAGGGCCAGGCTAATTTAGGTTTGTATTACTCATGTAGAGTTGGTCTCCGTCAATAGGATTTTCTCTGAGGGCAGGGAGTGTTTCCTTTTTATCGGTGGAGTCCTAGCACCCAGAGCAGAGTGTGGCACACAGTAGGCTTTTAATAAATGTTTTTTGACCAATTTAGTGCCATTAATGATTATGTCACAGTCTTTTCATGACATCTGGCACTCATAAAAAGATAGAAGAATATTGTAGCATAGTCTTTCGTGACATCTAATGGTGAAAATCAATATTTTAGACTTCAGCAATTTTTTTGGTATAATCTTGTGGACAGATGCAATTTTGCAATGTAATGAAAGTTTCAAGCCAGAGAGAAACATATTATACAATTGAGATCCCTGTGTTGTGGCAAAGCAGATATTACACTTTTAGTCTGCCATGTCATGTCCAAACCTCTGACTCATTTTAAATCATATTTTAATTCAATTTTAGCCCATGTTACAGCTCCTTCCTGGCTAAACAAGCAGAATGGACTGCAATACAATCCTAAATTTATGAAATGAAGACAGTACTCAATTCCTTCAGAGTCAATACAAATTCAGACTAAATCATCAACATTAAAATTATATATCAAACTCTTGATCATATCAAAAGTCAACTGATAAAGTATAAGACTTCATAGCAAGGGTGACACCATTGAACTGATTTTACCTTCCATTGTGGTTAGGTGGATAAAGTCTTAATGTTGGCCAACCAAAGGAGTCAAAAATTGTGAGGAAATAAATGGAAAAAAAAAAACGCTGATCTTTATTTTGAAGGAAATTTATAAAAGAAATATCAAGTTTAAATGAGACTTTACCAGTGTGAAATCAGGAATTCAGGTAAATATTTGCCCATTTGCCCAGGGATTGTTGTTGTTCAGTCATTCAGTGATGGCTGACTTCGTGTGATGCTGTAGACTTTTATCCATAGGGTTTTCTTAGCAAAGATATTGGAGCAGTTTGCTGTTTCCTTCTCCTGTGTGTTCCCATTTTTGAGATGAGGAACTAGGGCAAATGAGGCTTAAGTGACTTCCCCAGGGTCACATAGCTAGTAAGTACCTAAGCTCAGAACTGAACCCACATCTTCCTGACTCCAAGCCCAGCATTCCGTCCATTGCACCACCTCACTGGCCTGTCCAGGGCTAGTGAAAAGAAAGAAAAAGGAAAAAAAAAACCAGTAACCCTGTGCCTATACAAAAGCAGAGAGTGAGGCTACAGCTGAAATCATTATCCTCAGTAGTAGAGTTGCAATTCCAAACCGACTTTTCTACTTCCAAATGTCATCTTCTTGCTGAGAGAAGTGATTTTTTCTCTATTATATTAATAACCAATTATTAAATTAGGATGGAGGCTTTTTCTCTCTATTTCCTCATTCAGGGACCAACCCCTGTAAGTCAGTCAGGCTCTGAAGGACGTTGCTAATAAATGAGATTTTCAAATCCTCAGGGACCATGCTCCTTGATCCTGGGCAGGACCCCAACCAACTAGAAGATTTTATTTCTGTTTAGAGAGTAAGCAGAACGTCATCTAAGAGAATTCCAGCCCTAGTGCATGAAATATATTCCCTTGCAGCCCCCTATTGTGATTTAGGGTAACAGGTCAGGAAGGAGAAAACCAACCAGAGGGGTCTGGGTAGAGATGGATTCCTTTGTCCACATTGCTAGAGGTTGCCGAGTCTCATGATCAAGGCATGTTCTCAGCAGGAGGAGCTGAAGGCTTTTAGCCCACCTCCTCATTAATACACCCACCCCCTCATTAATTGTTCACCAATCAGGGTTGATTTTCACCTGTCAGGGGCAACTCCTTTTCCAAGTATTTAAGCTTTCAGTCATCTCCATGGTTTTGCCTTTGGTTGTGGAAAGAGACCACTGACCATCACTTTATTGATTATAAGCTAGCCTAATTAATAAATTGGTTATTAGTTATCCAGAAACTCTATCTCTCAGGCTTTTCATTCACCTCATAGCCCCTAAACCATTCTCCATCCCTCTCCAACTGATACACTTTATTCTGAACAAAGCCAACTTTCTCCTTTCAGGCACTACCAACATTTCCAGATGTGTGGTGTATGTCTGGGGCCTTGGTTCTCTCTCTTCCCAGTTATTCCTTTAAGGCCTTCAATGGGTCCACGGGATGATATGACCCTAGATCTAGAGATGGGAGGGACCTCAGAGAACATTTACTCCCATCCCCTCATGTTACAGAGGTGATTTGCCCAAGATCCTGCACAAGATTTTAGATAGAGAACCTCAAGGATTATTCCAGGTTATCTATCCAACCTACTCAATTTATAGATGATGAAACTGAGGCCCAGAGAGAAGTGATTTGCTTAAAGACACACATGGGAATATAGATCTGGTGCTGAAAGGTATCCCAGAGGCTATATAATGAAACCTCATTTTATTAATCTAGGAACTGAAGCTCAGAGGCCTCAAGTGATTCGCTCAGGGTTATTTACACAGGTCATCAGTGACAGAGGCAGGATTTGAGCCCAGGCCTCTTTGCCTCCAAATCCAAGCTCCTTCCATTCTAACATAAAATGGCCCCATTGCCTATCCACGCTTCCTCTTTCTATGTCCAGGTAAGGAGTGATGTTGTCAAAAAGCAACGTCTAATTTGGTGACTCAGAGATGAGGGGAAATGGGAAGGAGGACAAAAGAGCAAGCCCAGTTAGTTCTGGGAGCTAAGTTGACACAACACTTTCCAGGGAGTGCTGTTCCCTTAATCCTCACCCTTCCTCTGTCTCATTCTCTACCTTCCCCTCTCCACAGAGCCTCGCCCTGTGCTGGACAGGCAGTAAGGGCTCAACAAATGGGGTTTTCTACAGCGAACTGACTTAAAAGCCAATGAACAAGGAACTGATAACTGAGATTTTCTTTGGCCATCATCAACTCAGCACTTTCTCAAATTTTTTTCTGCTTAAGAAGTCTTTGCTAATTGTCACAACACTTCCATGTAGATAAAGTTCTTGAAGATTTTCCTTCTTATTCTGTCCCCTGCCAGACCTTGGATTGGAAAGGAGAACAAAATACTCTGTTGAAATTCACATCAGCTCTTTTCTAAGCATAACAGATTCACTGTGAATGGCTCTGTGCTGTTTTCAGCCTGATCACCTGGCCAAAGGGCAATTGGGCTCAGGTGTTCCATTATTCGCTTTCCTTAGCATAGCAGCTGTAGAAATAAGGCGCTTTTCTTGGAAGTGATTATCTCAGACCCAGGTTTTATAGACAGTCTGTCTTTTTGCTCTTTAATGAAGCTACTCAATACACTGATGCCTATGATAACCCTCAGATATGTGGAGCTGGGTGAGAAGGAGAAGATGCATTCCCATCAGACTCTGGTAGATAGAATTTTTTCTTAAGAACCACAGGGTGGTAGAGCTACCATGTCACCATAGGCACCTTCTGATGTATAAGTGAGTATTATTGGATTCAGTTGTTTCCATGATAGGATGTCTACAGATTTATATCATCTTTGGTGCTGAAATGATGATTTTTATATCTGTTACTATCTTATAACCTAAGGTGCTGTATAAATCCTTTCAAACCTCTCATATCAGCAAGAGGTAAAGCTGGGGTAAATGAAGTGACACCTTCACTACAGAGTATTGTGTAGACAGGAAGCCAAAGAATTGAGTTTAGGCCAATAAGTATCTACAGAGTGCTTAGTAGCAGAACCTTTCTGTTTAGAGGAAGTTATTTTTCCTTTAACATCAAAAACCCCAAACCTTTCCTTATACCTTTAGTCTTAGCACTTGTAGAGAGATTAGAGTAGCTTAATGAGATGAGATAGTAGAAGGCAGCAGGATCCAGGGGATACAGCACTGAATTTCAAGACAGGAAAACCCAGGTTCAAATCCTGCCTGAGACACATAGAAGCTGTGCACTCTCAGACAAGTCACTTGACCTCTGTGGTTTTCAGTTTCCCCTTCTGTAAAACTAGGGAGATGGAACTAGAAGGTGTCTTCCAGCTCTAGATACAGGGTCCTGTGATCCCATGGACTCATTGAAGTCTTCAAGGAATGACTAGGCAGATAGGGAACTGAGACAACACACATACACTATATATGCTTGACAGTCCCTGAATAGGGAGAGAAGAAGAAGGAGAGGGAGAGGGAGAGATGACTTCGTTCAGATGGAGTATAACAGTGGGAGATGGATGATGAACATCATTCCAGATTTGGAAGTAGAGGAGCTGAATTGGAATCCAAGACCTACTACTGAGGACAATTAACACAGCTGTAGCCTCATTTACTCTCGGATTTTTCATACTACCAGGGTTAGTGTGTGTGTGTGTGTGTGTGTGTGTAAAACTAGACTTGTTGAGGTCAGGTTTGGGATAGCAGTTCAAATGTGAAAGAATTCATTTAAATGGCTTGCTTTTAACCAATGTGAGCTTTTTATTTTACCTAAAAAAGCACCACAGGTCCCATTAGCGAGAAGCTAATGAAAGGCCCTAATATTTGGAAGGACCAGGATTATATAGACAGAAAACAATACAGCCTGAAGATGCTCAGGATGATGCAGTTTTAGGTATGGTGGCCAAAGGTAAGGACAGGATAAGGAAAACAGGAGAAATTTTATGACACAGGATGAGGGAGATGGTTGCTCACAAGATAAGGAGGAATTTATGACACAGGATGAGGAGAAAAGGACTTTAGGATATTCTCTAGGTAGTAACAGGATCTCGAGTTTCAGAATGGGCTACAGAATGAGCCCCAACTTTCTCTCAGAAGGGTCTTCACAAAGTACTGGAAAAGTAACCCTTAATATTTTTTTTAAAAAACTTTTTTTTGGGGGGGGGGTTAGGCAGTGGGGTTAAGTGACTTGCCCAGGGTCACACAGCTAGTAAGTGTTATGTGTCTGAGGCCGGATTTGAACTCAGGCCCTCCTGAATCCAGGGCCGGTGCTCTATTCACTGCACTACCTAGCTGCCCCCTTAATATTCTTTTTAAGCCTTAGGGCACAGTATGCTATATCCACATCAGCCTTGCACACCTGGGAAAATATTTACCTGCTGCCCGATTTCACCATGGTCAAGTCTCAGTCAAACTTTTGACGCTGCTTTCACAGATTTCCTTCCAAACTAAGATCACCCATATTTTTGTATGTATTTTCTCTGAATATTGCACTTTTGAGTGGGTAATATCAATGTCTTACCTGATTAACTGGTACACTGAAGGCTGAAACCAACTCAGTCGGGTCTCCATTGCTATGAATTCTTATCCTATATCAGATGACATTTGCTATAATGAAGAGTTTCATAGCTAATGCTGATATTGATGATTTGAAGGAATTCATTACTCACTTCCTGTCACAAATTCAGGACTTCATTCAGCTACATTCTTTCCCCCCTTAACCAGAAATAAAATGTCCCATAGATTAAAATCCAATAGAAGTAGACTCTGGAAATTTGTCTGTTTGTAGTATTAGGAGTTGGACACAAGATAGCAGCCTCACAGTAACCATGAAATGATGATATTATCTGATGTCATTAAAAGATGACATTTTAAGACTTTTTCCTTGTCCTAAACTCTTCAGTAAATATTCTGCAGTATCCTGTTTGGACACGAGATGTCACTGAAATACTGTGCTATGTTCCTCAATGGCAATTAATTGGTCAACAAGCTTTTATTATGCACCTACTTGCGATTTAATTCAATTCAATAAACATTTATTGATCACCTATTATGTGCCAGGAACTTTGTGCCAGTCATGGGGGACTTTTGGAAATTAAGGGTCACTTCTAAGGGACAACTATCAGGGAAATTGCATTAAAGTACACGAAGGTTAACAGTATAAGATAAGATTAACACGGTAGGATATAACTAAAATGTGAAGGGCTTTAAATGACAAAGAGAAGAGCCTGTGTGTATCCCTGATGTACAGGAGAGACACTGAGGTTTATTGAACAGGTTTATTGACTAGAGCTCTAAACATTTCAGTACATTTACATTTCAGTAAACTGCAACATGTTTTTGACCTTGAAATACCCATAAAAGACTATGTTCCTCAGTGGCAAATAATTGGCCAACAAGCATTTATTAAGTGCCTATTTTGTACCAGTCATGGGGGATAGCCTTTGTGGAGACGGGAAATGAAGTGTCATATGAATAGAGCTTCTTAAGGGGAATAGCCCCTCCTACCTTTCCAGTCTTCTTGCACCTTAGTCTTTGAACCAGTGACACTGGCCTCCTGGCTATTCCACAGATAGGACACTCCACCTCTCAGCTCCTGGCATTTTCTCTAGCTGTCCCCCCATGCTTGGAATGCTCTTCTTTCTCCTCTCTGCCTGCTAGCTTCCCTGGCTTTCGTTAAGTCCTAACTAAAATCCCATCTTCTGTAAGAAACCTTTCTTAACCTCTCTTAATACTAGGGCGTTCTCTTGGTTAATTATTTCCTATTTGTTTTGTATATTGCTTGTTTGTATATATTGGCTTGTTGACTCCCCCTAAAGTTGGAGGTCCTTGAGGGCAGGAACAGTCATTTGCTTCTTTTTGTATCCCCAGCACTTAGCACAGGGGCACATTTTAGACACTTAGTAAATGTTTATTGAATAATAGTATTATTATTATTGAATAGTATGAGTATGTAGGCAGGGTTGAAAGGGCTTCAAATGACGGAGGTATCTGTATTTGATCTTAGATATATTGGGGAGCCACTGGAGTTTGTTGCATGGATTGATTGACCAGGCTTTTGGAATACCCCTTTGGCTGCCGAGTCAATGATGGATCAAAGAGAAGGAAAAACCTCATATGGAAAATCCAGTTAGGAGGCTACAGAAACAGTCCAGGTGAGAAATGATGAGGTTTTGTGAGTGGAGAGGCAATGGATGCAAGACACTCTGAGGAGGCAGTAATGACAAAACCTGGCAACTGACTGGATATGGGGTTTAAGGGGAGTGAGGATCATGGGATAGATCTAGTGGCCAGGAAGGGGGGGGTCGAGGCTGGTGTCATGCAAATTTAGAGTAGACTTTGGGTGATTCTTTGCATTGCATATTGCATTCAGCAACACTAGAATGACTCAAAATGTTTTGTTGACTCTCACAACCAAATACAGCATGGAAGAACATGGACAGATGATCAGCAACTTAGCCAGGGATAGAATCACATGGGAACACAGATCTGTAACAAAGTAGAGGTTCCTCAATATTAACCAAGAAGGCCTGCTCAGGGAGGTGGAATTAGAACTATGACCGACTGGCAAGCTTGTGGGACAGTTTCAGCAATCTATTCTTATTACAACTGGGAATAATTAGGACTTAATTCTACCAGCCTTGTATAACAGGAACCGCTCCAGGTTTGGAACTGGGAGGGAATGTTTGTACAGCCACAAGGACAGCATGTAATTTCTGGTGCTAAATTCCCCCAAAACTGAGGAGAAAGCATGAGTGGAGGGAAGGGTCCACATTGGTGTGTGACATTGCTTAATAGTTTGGAGATACTATTTGTATAAAAGAATTTACAAAAGGTATATTCATTGCCATTAAAGTATCTGCTAATTGTATCCAAAACTGCTCTCTCCACCCCAGAGGAGTTGGCTTGTTGGCCAACCATCAGGTGGTGGGCTGAAATCCTGTTTCTTTGACTCTTCACTCAGGAATCATAAAATGCAGAGGTGGAGTTAAATGGAAAACCTTGCATTTGTCTATCAGGTATTCCTGGGTCACAAACCCACATACCACAAAGTTCCCTGCTGGGGCAACCTCCTGGGTCACTCTCACCACTGTATTCTGCTTCTGTGGTAGAGCTCCCTGGAGGAATCAGACCTGGGCTGCCGCAAGAGTATTTATATTCTCAATACTAACCTCATGGGAAGGTGAGGGGCAGCTGCCAGTGGTGAACTAATGCGACATGTCACAAATCAGCCAAATCAAGGAAACCATCAAGAGAAAGAGCAGGAGGCAGGCATTATTAATCAATCAACTTAATAGATCAGCTAATCAAACAGATACTTAGTTCATGATAATCTCCTTCTCCTCTGCCCCAATTCTTTATCTGTCTCTGGTGTACAGGTTCCAGTGGCTTCCTGTCCCATTAACCTGAATATCTCCTTTCTTTCTTTCATTAGCTACAGTATATTGTCTGTCCCCTGAGCCACTATCTTCTCAGGAATCTACTTCTCACACCCTGCATCTTTCCACCATATTGGTCCACTCACCTCCGAGGGTGGATGAATGAGGACAGAGTAATTTCTGCACTAGTTCCTCGCTCCCTGAGGGTTCCCCTGGTTGCAGGTCAGGTGCTTGGTGGAAAATGAATGATCCTGGGGAGAGAAAATACTATGGACACCTTTCCCATATAAGTGATTTTAATAAAGTGATTATGAGGGTTTAGAGCATCCGAGTGGCTTTTGGCACCCCTGTATTTGTGGAGCCAGCTATAAAGAATGTGCAACCCTCATTTCCTCTTGTTTTGGTCAAAAAGAAGAGGGATGTCTGGATATGAATTTATCCAACCAGAAATATCTGTCCTGTTTAATATATTCTTAGAAATGCTAGCAATAGCAATAAGACAAGAAATACCAAATGCGGCAATATGCATATACAAAGAAGAAACAAAATTGTTGCTCTTTGTAGATGAGGAGATAATTTACTTAGAAAATTCTGAAGAGTCAATCAAAACTTACATGAAACAATAAATTCAGCAAAGAATCAGGATATAAAATAAATCCTCAAAAATTAGCAGTATTCCAGTATGTAAAACAAACAAGAAGAGTAAGAATGAGAAATTCCATTCAAAATAGGTATAAAAATTGTATTTAAAAATATGGGAATGTATCTGCCAAAATAATCCAGGATCCATATGAATCCAACTGTAAAACGCTTTTGTGCAGAAATAAAGACAAACCAAATAACTGGAGAAATATTAAGTGCTCAGGAATAGGTTAAGGCAATATAAGAAAAATAATATTACTTATATTAATTGACTCATTAAATAACCTCCCAAATTACCAAAGCAATATTTTTATGGTGCTAGAAAAATAATTTTAAAATTCATATGGAGGAATAAAAGGCCACGAAAAGGCTGATAATGAAAAAAAAATACATGGCAAGGAAAGTGAGGTCTATCAGTAACAGACCTCAAACTATACTAAGAAGCGGGGATCATTCATTTGGTACTGGTATAAAATGAAGAGGTTAAGAGGTAGAACAGATTAGGTGCACAAGACACAGAAGCAAATAAACACAGTAGCATAGTGTCCAAGAAACTCAAAAACCCCAGTTACAAGGAAATAGCTGTTTGATTAAAACTTCTGGGAAAACTGAAAAGTCATTTTTGTAGAAACTGGGTATGGAATAACAAACTGCAAGACAGAGGAAGAAATGACTTTTCAAGTCTATGGAGAGGGGAAGAGTTCATGACTACATACATGATAGAGTGGATCCCAAAAGATAAAATGGACAATTTCTATTATATAAATCGAAAAGCTTTTCCACAGACTAACCTAATGCAGTTAAAATGAGAAAGGAAACAGGTAAGTGGGGAAAAAAATCTTTGCAATAACCTTTGATTAATTAATCTGATTAATTAATTAAATTATATCCAAGATATAAAAGGAATTGATTCCTCATCTCCAGCATCCGTGGGAAACAGGAGAAATGCCATTCCACCAGATGCCAGGCTCCTGCCTTTGAGGTAAGGGGAGAAAGTGACATTCCATCAAGGGAAAGTTCCTTCCTTCCCAGGGAAGAAGAGAAAAGTTGTTCCATCAAGTCTCCAGCCTGGTCTCCTGACTTGGAAGAAGGAGAATAATACCATTCTTCCACTCCCACAACTTTTCCCTTTGCCTGAACAGTCTAAAGTCTTGATGAAATTGTACCCAGAGGCTACACCTGCTTGGGCAATGAAAACCTACCTGAAATCATTCCTCAGTGGTTAACAAACTCTGGCCCCTGGTCATACCCTTCCCATTCCACTAATTCTGCTCTCCCTCCCTTCCCCCTCAATACTCAAACTCAGTTATCCATTCTCTCCTTCCTTCCAACACCCACCCCTCCATCAAATAGGTTAATGTCCCACTCTAAAGCTCTTCACCCCTTCCACTGTGCCTTCTGGAATGCCAGCTCCTCAGGTGACAAACCTGCTTTCACCTTAGTCTTTTCTCTTTCCCACTCTGAGATTTACCTGGCTCCCCCTTGATAACATAGCCTCCCTGGCTTCCCTTTCAAGCACTGGCTACACTTCCACTCATTCAACCTACTCACTAATTAAGGTGGGGGAGTCAGAATACTCCTTGCTTTCCACTGTCACTTCCAGGTTCCCTTTCTCCACCATCACTCAATAGCTTCTCTCCGAGGGTCACTCAATCCATATCCACCACTCAATCAAAAATCTGGTAGCTGTTGTCTACAGGCCTCCAGGACACTGCTCTTCTTTCCTTAATGTGTTCAGTGTCTGGCTCACAGTCTTCCTCTTCTTTCCAACTCCTAGGTAGTCTCTCCGACACCCTTACCTCACAGATTTCCTCAGTTTACTCATTTCACAAGGACTGCTACCCTACATCAGCCACACACAAAGAAGGTGGATCTTGCCATCACCCATAAAACACTTCCATGTTCAAAAACTATGAAATGCCCTCATCTGATCAGCCTCTATTGTCATTCTACCTCTCCCTCTGCCTTGCAGCCCCAAACCCATCACAACCCCCAATCCCTCAACCCCTCAGTTCTTTCCCAGGCCATCACCCCTGCACTAACTACACTCTTCTCCCTTCTCCATCTTGGCCCCTTGGGGAAATAGTTGAACTCCAAACCATCCTACATTATTGTGTTTTTTTTGTGCCCTTCCTGATCTTGCCCAGCCAAGCCTCTGCCTTGGATCATTCCCACCATCTGCTACCTACATTTTTTCACATATGCTACTGAGTGAAGCTCGAGAAAATCAGGAAATGATAATGACGGGGTCCTCTACAATTTTATGTTACATAACCTCAACTGGGCTCTCCCTGCAGCAAGGCAATCCTTTTTACACCTCCCTAATTAACTCTTGACCTCATTCACCACAAAAGCTATTATAAACTTTTTTCTCTTCTCAAATCTCCCACAGTTCCCCTTCCTACATCCTGTCAGCTGAGAACCTTGCCTCCAAGTTGATTAAAAACATTGAGGTCATTTGCTGAGAGCTCCCTCCTCTCCTTCTCATCTCATATCAACCACATGCCTCCTGCCACTATCTCCTCCTTCATTCCAGTCTCACATAATAAGGTGGCTCTTTCCCTCACCAATGCAAACCTCTCTGCATGCACAAAGGATCCCATCTCATCCTACCAGCCAATAGACTGCCTATCTTATTCTTATGCCACATTCATCAATCTTTAATCTCTCCTTGTTTACTGGCTGCTTCCCTATAGACTACAAGCATGCTCATGGGTGCCCCATCCCCAAAGAACCTCACTTGATCATCCATCCTTCAGTTCTCCTGCTTTTTGTAGCTAAACTCCTGGAGAAAAAGTCATCTGCAATAATTGCCTCCACTTCTTTTCCTCTCACTCTCTTCTTAAGTCTTTGCATTCTGGATTCCTACTTCATCATTCAACTGAAACTGCTCCCTCTAAAGGCACTAACCATCTCCTAATTGCCTTTTCTCAGTCCTCATCCTTCTGAACATGTAGCCTTTGACACTGTTGATCTCCCTCTTCTCCTTGTTACTGACTTCTCTCCGTGTTCATGGGATGATCTGGTTTGGCATAGAAAGCCCTTCAGAACCTCACCCCCTTCTTACCTTTCAGTCTTCTTATACCTTATACGCCATTCCCCATATATTTTGCAATCCAGTCAAACCAGCCTCCTTGCTATTCCTTGAAAAAGACACTCCATGTCCAGATTCCAGGCATTTTCATTAGCTGTCCCTCACACTTACCATGTTTTGCTTCTTCATCTCCATCTCTGGGTGCCCTCAAGACCTAGCTAAAACCTCACTTTCTATATGAACTCTTTCTCAATCTACCTTAATTCACTTGTATTCTCCATGTTAATTATTTTCTATTTATCCTGTATAGAGCTTGTTTATACATAGTTATTTGCATGTTGTATCCTCCATTACACTCTGAACTCACTGAAAGTAAAGGCTATCTTTTATCTTTCTTTGTATCCTCAGGGATTAACACAATGCACAGAATAGTTACTTCACAAATGTTTATTGATTGATTGATTAAAATTTATAACAGTAGGGGCAGCTAGGTGGTGCAGGATAGAGCATGAGGCCTGGAGTCAGGAGTACCTGAGTTCTAATCCAGCCTCAGACCAGACACTTGACACCTACTAGCTGCATGACCCTGGGCAAGTCACTTAACCCCAATAGCCTCAGCAAAAAAAAATATATATATATATATATATATATATATATATATATATATAACAGTAATAGTCATTCCCCAATAAATGAATTGTCAAAGAATATGAACAAGCAATTTTCTTTTCATTTATCATTAATGTTCATTTTTTAAAATTTCCAATTCCAAAATCTCTGACTTACTCCTGCCTGTCAACCACCCATTTAGTAGGCAAACAATAAATCATACATGTGACGTGATGCAAACATTGATTCCACATTAGCCATGTTGCAAAAAAAAAAAAAAAAAAAGGCTAAAAAGCAAGGAACAAAAGGAAAGTGAAAAAAGTATGCTTCAGTCTATACTCAGTGTTCATCAGTTCTCCCTCTGGAGGTGGATAGCATTTTTCATAATGGGTCCTTTGAAATTGTCTTAGATCAAAGTGTTGATCAGAGTAGCCAAGTCTCTCACAGTTGATCAACATTACAATATTGCTGTTACTGTTTACAATGTTCTCCTACTTCTGCTCACTTCAATTTGCATCAGTACATATAAATCTTTCCAGGTTTTTCAGAAACCATTCTGTTTATAGCACAATAACATTTCTTATGGCACAATAACATACCATCACAATCATATAGCACAATTGAGGTCCTGCTACTGCCAGTTCAGCACTCTCTGACCCTCAGGGTCATCCTCAATTCTTTCTTCTTTCTCAAACCCCCACCCCCAAATCTAGTCATTTCAGAAGTCATTTTGATTCTACCAGCAAAACTTGTCTTGTACGTGTCCTTCCACTCCCATGGCAATCACCCTGATTCAAGCCCTAACCACCTCTCATGCCTGTATTCTTCCAGTTGCCTCCTAATTGACCTCCCAGTCTCAAGTCTCTCCAGACTCCAATCCATCTTCCATCCAGATCCAAAATTGATCGTGCCTAAACCAGATCTGCCCCTGCCCCTCCCCTACTCACAAACCTTCAGTGTGCCCCTGTGGCCTCTGGGATAAGCCTGGCAATTAAAGGCCTCCACAAGCTGGAGCCCACCTTCACGTGCTCTCCATTGCAGTTAAACTCCCCTTTCTGGCTCTCCCCCACACATGGCGCTGCCTCTCTGGCTTCCATCCCTTGGCACACACAAAGTCCCCCAAGTCTAGAACACCCTCCTCCCTCAGCTCAACTCTTAGGATGCCCATCTTCCTTCAGAGCATAGCTCAGCCACCACCTCCCCCATATGGCCCTTCCTCATCTCTCCTCATCAACATCCCTTCCCCCAAGTCCTCAGTGTTCTGACCTCTGGAATGACTTTGTCTTATCTGGCCCTCACTGGTCTCTGTGCATGGAGTATGTCCCTAGTAGAACAGTAAGCTCTCTGGGGAGATGCTTAGGCATATGGGATGTTTGTATGCCCAGTGCCTCACACACAGGAAGTGCTTGATACAAGTTTACTCATTGGAATGGAATGGAACTGGTGGCTCAGAACCAATGCGGTTGTATCAGTAGGAATGTCCCTAAACAAGGTAGACTGCCATCTGCTTTGCTGGTGCACCCCAAGGACACTGGGCCTTGCCATCCTCCCTGCCGCTGCTGGAAAGTCTTGTGTTTCAGGTTTTCCCCTATTAGATCGTGAGCTCCTTGAGAGCAGGAATTCTCTCTTCTGTTTGTATGCCAAGCACTTAGCAGAGTGCTTAGCCCACAGTAAGAACTCAATAACTGCTTTTCTCACTCACCTAGTCACTGAGGACAGGAATTTAAGTCTATGGTCACCAGAGAAAAGGGCTGGGGGTGAGTGAGGGGGCAGTGCTAATAACACAAGTGAAGTTGTGATGAAAAGTGACTCAACATTCCCCTGCCCTTGAAGAAGAGGAGGCAGGAGGATTAAATGGGATCAAGATGAGAAAACCCGGAAGCCATCTTGGAGGGGCATGGCAAGGATTGGGCTGTCCTCAATGATCCTGGAAAGGAGCCTCCCAGAAGCAGGAGATGCCTGTTTCTCAGATGGCACAGATCTCCTTAAACATGGTGAAACTCATTGCAATGCCACAGTAGTACAGCCAGCAGAGACGTCCATCTGCTCTACCCACAGCACCATCCATTCCACAGGATGGCAGAACTCCACACAGTTCTCCTGTTGCTTCAGAGGTCCTCCACATAAAGAGGTATTTCTCTTCACCAATTCCTGTGCTGATAGTCTTGCAGTGTGGTCAGGCCAGTGACAGGCTACCAACTGGATGATCAACTCACCACCTTGGGGAACCAAACCATAGAGAAATATCTACTCCAGGCTTAACAACTGGACACTTTATGAGACTCATGTCGCTGCCCACAAGAAAAGATCATTCCTGAAGAATCATACATACATCACAACCAAGTCGACCAGGATTGTGAAGCTCAAATACTCCCTATCATTTCCCATGCAGCTGCTTTCCTAGACTTCATGATCTCCAAAAACTCATCATTTAAATCACAAAATGAAATCAGTTGGGAAACTCATACCTCCTCAGCATTCCCTCCTCTGGGGCCCCTCCCTCCCTCTGGTTGGAGAGGGTAGTGGGGTGGACATCTGGGAGCTCCACCCAGATCCTTCACCATTTAAGGAGGGCACCTAGGAAACTCACCTCATCATTTCCCACCTACTGCTTTCCTGGGCTTCATGATCCCCTAAGACTCATCAATCCTTAAGGTGAAATCAACTCAGAAACTCTTCCTTCCTCAGATCACTTCCCTCCTGGCTGTGGCAATTCAGCATGTCTCCCCACCAGGTAACCTCCTCCCCAACCTCTTTTTCCATTTCTTTTTATATGCTGTCTTCACCCATTAGGTTGTGAGTGCCTTGAGGGCAGTGTCTGTCTTATGCCTTTCTTTGTACCTGCAGCTCTAAGCAGAGAAGCACCTGGCACATATTAGGTACTGAATGAAAGTTTATTGAATTTGGTCTGTGGTGATGTGAAAACTATGCAGCAGAGGACCCATAAGAGAAGCCTCCACATCACTCATGATGATGGTGCCTATGCACAAAGACTGTGAAACTTGTGAGTCCTGCCTGGTAGTCACGGGGTTAGGAGGAGCACTGACATAGCAGAGCTTGTGTCAGCAGTGGACAGGGAACTCTCCTCACAGTTCCAGGGCAGACAAGAGTGCTTGTGGTCATTCACAGACCACAGCACAGGCCAGGAGAGGAGTAAACACCTCTCCTTAGATCATACCACCTTGAAAGAACTGAAAACTTACAGATCCCTAGAAGTATCTCTGAAAACAGCTACACAAAAACCCTGAAGCTTGGGACAGTACACTCTTAAAAATAAACTAGACCAAATGATAAAAGAGTTCCAAAAAAGCCAATGAGGAGAAGAATGCCTTAAAAAGCAGAATCAGCCAAATGGAAAAGGAGGTCCAAAAGCTCACCGAGGAAAATAATTCCTTAAAAATTAGAATGGAGGGACAGCTAGGTGGCGCAGTTGATAGAGCACCGGCCCTGAAGTCAGGAGGACCCGAGTTCAAATCCTGCCTCAGACCAAACACTTGACACGTATTAGTTGTGTGACCTTGGGCAAGTCACTTAACCACGATTGCCTCACTTAAAAAAAAAATTACAATGGAGCCAATGGAAGCTAATGACTCTGAGAAATCAAGAAATTTTAAAATAAAATGCAAAGAATGAAAAAAATAGAAGACAATGTGAAATATCTCATTGGGAAAACTGAGCTCAAAAATAGATCTAGGAGACATAATTTAAAAATTATTGGACTACCTGAAAGCCACAATCAAAAAAAGAGCCTAGAAAAGTTTTTGCACAAACAAAGGCAATGCAACTAAGATTAGAAGGAAGACAGAAAATTGGGAAAGAATTTTTATAACTAGTCTCTCTGATAAGGGCCTCATTTCTAAAATATATAGAGAATTAAGTCAAATCTATAAGAATACAAGTCATTCCCCAAATGATAAATGGTCAAAGGATATGAACAGGCAGTTCTCAGATGAAGAAATTAAAGCCATCTATAGTCATATGAAAAAAAATGCTCTAAATCACTATTGATTAGAGAAATGCAAATCAAAACAACTCTGAGGTACCACAGCACATCCCTCAGATTGGCCAACATGACAAAACAGGAAAATGATAAATGTTGGACAAGATGTGGGAAAACTGGAACACTAATGCATTGCTGGTGGAGTACTGAAATGATCCAACCATTCTGGAGAGCAATTTGGAACTCTGCCCAAAGGGCTATAAAAATGTGCTTACCCTTTGACCCAGCAATAGTACTTCTAAGGCTATATCCCAAAGATATCATACAAATGGGAAAAGGACTCACATGTACAAAAATATTCACAGCAGCTCTTTTTGTGGTGGCAAAGAATTGGAAATTGAGAGGATGCCTATCAATTGGGGAATGGCTGAGCAAGTTGTGGTATATGAATGTCATGGAATACTATTGTGTTATAAGAAATGATGAACAGGCTGACTTCAGAAAAACCTGGAAAAACTTGTATGGTCTGATGCAGAGTGGAGTGAGCAGAACCAAGAGAACATTGTACACAATAACAGCCACGCTGTGCGATGACTAAAATTGATAAACTTGACCCTTCCCAGCAATACAAGGATCTAAGACATCTCCAAAGGCCTCGTGATGGAAAATGCTATCCACATCCACAGAAAGAACTATGGAATTTGAATTGCTATTTTTTTTCCTCTTCTGTTGAGTTTTGTTTCCTCTTTCTGGTGGTTCCTCCTATTGGTTCTAATTTTTACTTACAACATCACTAATGTGAAAATATGTTTAATAGGAATGTATATATATATAGCCTACATCAGATTGTGCGCCATCTTGGGGAGGGTGGTGGGGAGGAAGGGGGAGAAAAATTTTAAACTCAAAAGCATATGGAAGTGATTGTTAATGAATCAAAATAAATTAATAAAAATTTAAAAAAAAAAGTGGAAAAAAAAAGAAAAAAGAGAATAGGATCAGGTCAGCCCTAAAACAAATGTGAGGCTCATAAAAAAGGAGTACAGTATTTGTCATTGATTACTCAGGGTTTCTAGACCAGCAGGAAAACCTGATCCCATTGTATCTACAGTCTATAAGGATCTCACAATAAGGTAAATGACTTAATTCCATTTAAAAGCAAAAGCAAATACATAAATATATAAACAAATAAAGGAACAGTTAAGAGCTGGGAACCACTATTTCATGGAAGATATTTTTACTGAGTAGCCTTACCAAGCCTCCATGTAGGTTGATACCAGGCAGAGCTTATTGCATATGCTTTATAGACTGGGCTTTCATTGGTCAGTAGTCCATTACGCCTGTTGATAGGGAGCTGATACAACAGTTCCTGGGAGAGACTTTGGGGAAGGGAGTATACCTTGCCACTCTATATTCATTAAATGCCTTTTACTTAAGATTTCAAGGGACACACCAGTTTGATCTGCTATAGAATACAGTGGATTAGGGCTTTAGCTAGAGGTTTAAATAACTATTCCCCCCAAACATCAATCTTAACCTGAGGAACTAGCAAGGGACAATAGTCAAATGGAAGATGTGGGGGACTTGTGCTTCATTAGGATTGAATGAGATAACATATATGAAGTGCATTGTAAACTTTAAAGCATTGTATAAATGGCAGATGCTAAGGATGTGATGATGATGATGATGAGGAGGCGGCGGCTGAGGAGAAAGATATTGATGAGGAGGAGGAAGATGATAAGGAAGAGGATATGATGATGATGAAGAGGAGTAGGAAGATGAGCATAAGGATGATGATAATGAGGATAAGGAAGAGAAGAGGAGAAGGATTACTAATGAGAACAAAACACGCTGGTAAGCAGATGGGAATTATGTAGTAGAGAGGCAGAATTTGAAGGTACCCAGCACAGTAGGAAAAATGTTGGCTTTGGAGTCAGCAGAGACTTGGTTTCAAATCCTGGCTCTAATACTGACCCTCTTCTGGGCAAGTTAAATGACCCTCTTTCTTTATATGTAAAATAAGAATAAAAACAAAAAATTAAAATGTTTTATATATATATATATATGTTTACATGTATATACCTATCTCATGAGTTTATTATAAATAAAATGTTTTATAAAGACTTAAAAAAAAGAGTGTAGACATCATCTTTCAAGAAATTATCACGGAAAACTGCCATGATATTCTCAAACCAGAGGGTAAAATAGAAACTGAAAGAATCCACCAATCACCTTCTGAAAGTGCTCTCCAAAGGAAAACTCCCAGGAATATTATAGCCAAATTCCAGAGTTCCCAGGTCAAGGAGAAAATATTGCAAGCAGCCAGAAAGAAACAATTCAAGGATTATGGAAATACAGTCAAGATAACACAAGATTTAGCAGCTTCTACATTAAGGGATCAGAGGGCTTGGAATATGATGTTCCAGAGGTCAAAGAAGCTAGGATTAAAACCAAGAGTCACCTATTCAGCAAAACTGAGTGTAATCAATGAGGGAGAAAATTGACATTCAATGATGTAGAGGAATTTAATGTATTCTCGAGAAGCCAGAGCTATACAGAAAAATTGACTTTCAAATACAAGACTCAAGAGAAGCATGAAAAGGTAAACAGAAAAGAGAAATCATAAGGAACTTATTAAAGTTGAACTCTTTACATTCCTACATGGAAAGACAATATTTGTAACTTCATGAGACCTTTCTCATTATTGGGGTAGTTGGAAGGAATACATCCATATACACAGAGGGCACAGGGTGAGTTGAATATGAAGGAATTATATCTAAAAAATAAAATGAAGGGGTGAGAGAGGAATATACTGGGAGAAGGAGAAAGGGAGAGGTAGAATTGGGTAAATTATGTCACATAAAAGAGGCAAGAAAAAACTTTTACACTGGAGGAGAAGAGGGGAGAGGTGAGAGGGAATGAGTAAATTTTACTCTCATTGGATTTGGCTTAAGGAGGGAATAACATACACACTCAATTGGGTATGGAAACCTATCTTGCACTACAGAAAAGTAAGACAGAAGGGATAAGAGAGGGAGGGGTGATAGAAGGGAGGGCAGATTAGGGGAGAGGGTAATCAGAAACAAACACTTTTGAGGAGGGACAGGGACAAAAGAACAGAATAGATGAGTGGCGGGATAGGATGGAAGGAAATCTAGTTAGTTTTTCACAACATGACTATAATGGAAGTGTTTTGCCTGACTACACATGTATAAACTGTACTGAGTTACTTGCCTTCTCAATGAGGGTGGATGGGGAGAGAGGAAGGGAGAGAATTTGGAACTCAAAGTTTTAAAAACAAATGTTAAAAATTGTTTCTATATGCAACTGGGAATTAAGATACACAGGCAATGGGGTATAGAAATCTATCTTACCCTACAGGAAAAAAGAAGGGGAAGAGGATAAGAGAAGGGGAGGGAGGTGATAGAAGGGACAGCAGATTAAGGGAAGGGGTAATCAGAATGCAGGCTGTCAAGGATGGGGGCAGGGGATGGATAGGGAGAAAATTTGGAACTCAAAATCTTATGGAAGTGGATGTTGAAAACTAAAAATAAATAAATATATTAAAGGGGGAAAAATTAAAAAACAAACAAGCGAGCAGAATCAGAAGAACAATAATAACAGCAAAAAAAAGTGCTTGGGAAAAATGTCAATAATGCAGATTAAACTTAAAAATTAAAAAAAAGAAAACTATCGTACTAATAAATAAAACTAAGTCCTGATTTTATGCAGAATCCAATAAAATAGATAAACTTTGGTTAATTTGAATAAAAAAAGAAAGAAGACCAAATTATTAGTATCAAAAATGAAAAGGGTGAACTCACCACCAACGAAGAGGAAATTAAAGCAATAATTAGGAGGTATTATGCCCAATTCTATGCCAACAAATCTGAAAATCTAAGTGAAATGAATGACTATTTACAAAAACATAAATTGCACAGATTAATGGAAGAGAAAATAAAGTATTTAAATAACACCAACTTAGAAAAAGAAATTGAAGAAGTCATCAACGAACTCCAAAAGAAAAAAATCTCCAGGGCCAGATGGATTTACAAGTGAATTCTACCAAACATTTAAAGAACAATTAATTCCAATACTATATCAACTATTTGGAAAAACAGGTAAAGAAGGTACTACCAAGTTCTTATTAGGACACAAATATGGTGCTGATACATAAACCAGGAAAATCCAAAACAGAGAAAGAAAAGTATAGACCAATTTCCCTAATAATTATTGAGGAAAAATTAAAGAAAATATTAGCAAGGAAAGAACAGCAATTTATCATGGGGATAATACACTACGACCAGGTGAGATTTCTACCAGGAATGCAGGGCTGGTTCAATATCAGCATAATTGGTTGTATCTAATGCAAATTAAAACAACTCTGAAGTACCATCCAACACCTATGAGATTGGCTAATATGGCAGAAAAGGAAATAATAAATGTTGGAGAAGATGTGGGAAAACTGGAACACTAATGCATTGCTGGTGGAGTTGTGAACTGATTCAACCATTCTGGAGAGCAATTTGGAACTATGCCCAAATGGCAACCAACTTCTTCATAGCCTTTGATTCAGTAATACAACCACTAGGTATGTATCCCTAAGAGATCATAAAAAAGGAAAAGGACCCACATGTACAAAAATATTTATAGCAGCTCTTTTTGTGGTGGCCAAGAATTGGAAATTGAAGGGATTCCCATTAATTAGGGAATGGCTGAACAAGTTGTTGTATATGAATGTAATGGAATACTATTGTGCTATCAGAAATGATGAGTAGGCAGATTTCATAAAAACCTGGAAAGACTTACATGAACGGATGCTGAGTGAAGTGAGCCAGGAAAACATTGTACACAGAAACAACAACATTGTGCAATGAATAATTATGATAGACTTAGCTCTTCTCAGCACTGTAATGATCCAAGCCAATTCCAAAAGACTCTGATAGAAACTGGTTAACCACATCAGAGAAAGAACTATGGAGTTTGAGTGCAGATTGGAGCTTATTATTTTCACTTTTTAAAAATTTTTAATTTTTTCTTTCTTGTGGTTTTTTCCTTTGCTCTGATTCTTCATTCACAACACAACTAATGTGGAAATATGTTTAACATGATTGTACATGTATAAAAAGAAAGAAAATCTCATTTATCAGCAATACCTTCAGAAAATGACTGACTCACAGGGACTGGTTCCAGAATGAGGAAAAGAGAAAAAAAGGCAAAATCATAATTTAATAATCGGTTATTAATATAACAGAAAAATCACTTCTCTCAGCAAGAAGATGACTTTTAGAAATAGAAAAGCCAGATTGGAATCCAAGCCCTACAACTAAGGACAATGACTACAGCTGTAGCCTTACTCTCTGATTTGTAAATTCATAGGGTTAATGTTTTTTTTTTTTTTTTTTACTAGCCCTGGACATGGCAGTTAGGTGGTGCAGTGCACAGAACACCGGGCTTGAAGCCAGAAAGATCTGATTTCAAGTTTGTGTTTGGACACTTATTAGCAATGTGACCCTGGGTAAGTCACTTAACTCTTATTTGCCTCAGTCCCTCATCTATACAATGGGAACACACTGGAGAAAGAAATAGCAAACGGCTACAATATCTTTGCTAAAAAAAAAACCCTATGGATAAAAAATCCATGGCATCACATAAAGTTGGACATTATTGAGTGACTGAACAATAACAATCCCTGAACAACTGGGAAAATATTTACCTGAATGCCTGATTTTACACTGTAAAGTCTGAGTCAAACTTGATATTTCTTTCATAAATTTCAAAACAAAGATCAGTCTTTTTTGCATTTATTTTCTCAAGATTTTGGACCCCTTCAGGCAACATTAAGACTTTACCCACTTCACCTCAATGGAGGATAAAAATCGTCTCAGTGGTGTCACTAATTCTACGAAGTCTTATCCTGTGTCAGATGATTTTTGATATAATGGAGAGTGATAGGTAATTCTGATGTCGATGATTTAGTCTAAATTCATACTGACACCGAAGGCATTCAGTACTCTCTTCATTTCATAAATTTAGTATTTTACTTATCTCCATTCTGCCTGCTTAACCAAGAAGAAGCTGTAACACGGGCTAAAACTCAATAAAAATATGGTTTAAAATGAATCAGAGGTTTGGACACGAGATGACAGACTAAAAATATAGTATCTGCAATGGCCACAAGACAGGGATCTCAACTGTGTAATACATTCCTCTCTGGCCTAAAACTTTCATTGCAATGCAATATTCCGTCCGTCCACAAGATGGCACCATAAAGCTAAATTCTGCAATGTCGAATTTGACCACGAGATGTCACCAAAGACTATGCTATAATATTTTTTAATATATATATATATATATATATATTTATAAACATAAAAAGTCAGGAAAAGATTGTGAAATAATCTCCAATGGTCCTAAATCTCAAATGGTCAAAAAAAGCATTTATTAAAAGGCACATGTGCCATAATCTGTTCTGGGTGGTAGGAGTCCAAAGACAAAAAAGAAACAGACCTCTGACCTGTTTTAAACCATATTTTCGTTGAATTTTAGCCCATGTCACAGCTCCTTCCTGGTTAAGTAGGCAGAAGGGAGATAAATAAAATCCTAAATTCATGAAATGAAAAGAGTACTGAATGCCTTCAGTTTCAGCATGAATAGCCCTCAGAGAAAAGTGCATCCTATTGTTGGAGACTAGCTCTGTATGTGTAATACAAAACTCAATAAGCCTGGCCCTTAAAAAGTAGAAGACGACAAGTCTCACCATTCTTTTCCAGAGGCGAAAGGTCCACAGGGATGGCAGCAGGAATTTATTTCTCTTTTTCTTTTTTTGCAAGGCAGTTGAGGTTAAGTGACTTGCCCAGTCACACAGCTAGTAAGTGTTATGTGTCTGAGGCCAGATTTGAACTCAGGTGCTCCTGACTCCAGAGTCAGTGCTCTATCCACTATACCCCCTAGCTGCCCCAACATGAATGTATTTAAAGACATTTTCCATGTATTCATTCATTTTACTGAATTTTTCCTTAATTTTTTTCTTCTATATGATGGCTTTCTATATACTTTTTTTTTATTCAGTTGTGCCAGACTCTTTGTGACCCCATTTGAGATTTTATTGGCAGAGATACTAGAGTGGTTTGCCATTTCCTTCTCCATCTCATTTATGCTATAAGGGAACTGAGGCAAACAGGATTATGACTTGCCCAGGTCACATAGCTAGTAAGTGTCTGAGGCTGGATTTGAACTCAGGTCTTGTTTTCACCAGGTCCAGAGCTCTATTCACTGAGCCACCTAGCTGCCCTGATCTCTGTACAGTAAAGCACTGTAGACATATGAACCATCTATTATTCAAGGCTTTTAGAGTGTTTGGGAGAGGACCAGAGCACTCAGCTCTGATGGGGACCCTTCCCTCCAGCAGCTCTGACTGGTAACTTCTTTGCCATTTCCTCATTTAGGCTCCTTCTCCTCTTGCCTATTAACCTCTTTCAGACTCAATTTCTTCATCTATAAATTGGGAATGATCCTGGTATTTCCTACCTATCAGGGCTTTTGTAAGGAAAGTGTTTTATCCATCTCTGAGTTGCCAGGAAATGAGTTGTTCTATCATTTTTGTCTCAAGTGATGGCTGTCCTGGGAATAGAAGAGAAAGGAGAGGGAGGGAACTAAGAGGAAGCCTGTGCAAGGACCAGGAATGGCTGAAAAGTGAGTAGGCCAAACACAGCAAATACCAGGGAACACTAGCAGAAGAGGAGATTGAGCCCTGGGAAGGAGAGCTTTCCCAGTGAGGTGGGAAAGGAAGCCTGGAGTCTGGACCAGCCAAAGAGGGGCAGGGGCAGGTGGGAATGGGAGCAAGAGAGGTGGGAAGGGATTTCTCATACCACTCAAAGCAAGGGAGCCAGACAGCAAGGACATGGAGAAAAAATCCTGCCCCAGCCAGGGCAGAGACAATGGTGCTGCCTTAAGGCCCTTGGGGAAACAGAGTCTGCAGATACTAAATAAATGATGTACCCCTAAGAAGAGAAAGGCAGAAAAAAGATCTGGCAGCTACGAGATCCCGGAGACATTACAGAAAGGGCCTCATGGGTAGCACAAAGACTTCCTGGGAACAATCTCTGGGGCCCACCACCAGGTCCCTATGGAGAAAAGATTGAGCAAGGCCATTAGGGTATTTGTTCTTGAAAGAGCGTTGCCAACTTTCTAGGAGAGAAGAACAAAGAAATGGAGATGCCCCTCCCCACAATCCCATCAGAGCAGTGCCCAAGCAGACAATTCATAGAAGTCTCAAATCTTAGAATGGGAAAGGATTGAATCAGCCTCTCATTTCCTACCCGAGATATAATGAGTCTTCTCTATGATATCCTTGAAAAGAGGTCATCCAATCTCTGCCTGGAGTCCACTGCTAATGGGGAACTCATTACCTCCCAACCTAGGTCATTCCGCTTTGAAAAGTTCAGTTTTTCATTATGTTAAAACAAGTCTCCATCCATGTAAACAATCCACTAATAATCAATCCCAAAAATATTTATTAAGCACCTACTATGTGCCAAGCACTTTCTCTTTCCCTTTGACTCTAGTTCTTTGTTCTGAAGCCACACCAAATCTAATCTCTTTGCCCTGTGACAGTCCTTCAGATACGTAAGGACAGCTACCACTGCCTCCACTGTCTTCTCTTTTCAGAGTGAAATGCCACCCACTTACAGGTTTGTGGAAGTCACAGTTGGCAGGGCCCAATCCTCTCCAATTAAACTAGAGGAAACAGGCCTAGAAAGGGAGTTTCAGTGACTTGCCCAGGGCGTCACTGGCAGAAGGGAATAGAGCCCGATTCAAACTGAGGTCCTGAGTCTACATTCAGGGCACCTTCCACCACATAACCCCCTTCCTTTCATCTGTTCCTCACAGGGTGAGATTTCCAGGCCCCTCACCATCCCTGTCTGTCAGTGTCCTTCCTAAATGTGGATCCTAGAAGTGAACATGATATTCTAGGTGTGAACTGACCAGGCCCATGGAGAGTTGCTGCTATTCATGGCATGATTATTTTATCTAGCCCTGTGATTTCACTGGTGTGGGGGCCCTCCAGCTTGGAGAGTGCTGCTGCTGATGTCAATCAGCCACAGATTAGGGAGTTGCCTGGGACATAGAGGGGTTAAATGCTTTGCTTATGGTCACAAGGCCAACTTGGATCCAGATCTTCCTGACTCCAAGACTGGCCCTCTATTGTGTACACCAGGCTCCATCCCATTATTATATTGATGCAGCTTGAAATCACCCTAGCTAAGGCAACTATGTGGCTAGGCACGGAGCACTAGACAGACACAAGCACGCGCGCACGCGCACACACACACACACACACATATTTACACACTCAGTCATAGTGGAAGAGCTACACATGTTGTCTCAGTGACTCACAACCCTGTGCCCTCTAGAAGACTTCACTCTCTTGATCTGCCATGCAGCTGAAGACTTGGTCTCTGTGTCCTCTAGAAACTTGAGTCTCTGATGGGTTTTCCCTGTCTCCAAAGGAGGACATAGGAGAATGACCTTTGGTCAGCAGCTCCCTCTTGTAATGAAGAGTGCAGATACCTTCAAAGACTTTTCTTGTCCCTGATTCATTCTCTCCCCTACCCCTTACCTTTAGATAATATGGGAACTTCAGCATTTGACAATCCACTCCCACCTCCACCAGCAGAATCAGTTTCCTGACAAGTACACAGGCTCACAAGGCAAAAACACAAGTAGTTTAATTGAAAAGAGAATGAATGAATGAAAAAGCATTGGTTTAGTGTTTAAGATGTACCAAGAACCATGCTAAAAGCTGCCATTACAAGTAGATAAAGAGAGTTCATTCTTCCAGACTATGGGTCATTCACCTACAGCTGGAAGCAAACAGCAAGTACCAGCCAATGTCCCCACATCATTCCCTGAATGAAGCCTGTGCTGGGTTCCAGTCAACCTCCTCTTTGGGATCCCCTTGAGGCAGGGATGGCTCTATGCCCCTTACCAGCAGGAAGCAGTTTCAGAAGCTGAGACCTTCGCCCCTTACTCCAAAAGAATTTAGGTCCCATTTGTTTGAGGGGGGGGAATGATGGGGTTGGGATCTGGGCCCCAGAAAGGAAAAACCCTGGACTTTCCCTACATGGCCAACTGGCCTTTCATTGTGACTACACCCAATCTCCCCTCCATTGTCTTACCTCCCCATGGCCCCTGGCCATTTCCCACACTTAATCCTAGCGAGGCCAGGTCCCAGGAGTTACCCCAAACTACTTGGCCACTCCTAGATCCCTCCCACAGGCTTTCTGTATATAAGGTCCACCTTGTCTCCAGTGGGATGCTTAGATTCTTATAATCTAGCCACGGCTCAGATTCTTAAAATCGTGCCACTGCTGGGATTCTTATAATCGAGCCATGACTCAGATTCTTAAAATCCAGCCAATAGCTTACTAATGTTCAGATTCCTTAAGAATCTGCGCCATATGATGGATGTTCTAATAAATCTTGTCTTTGGCTGAGTAAAAAAAAGAGAGAGTTAGTGCTCTCAAGAAGCTCCCATAGGAAGGGTTGCCTTCAAGGTAGATAGAAAGTCCAGAGCCACTAAGGGTTCCAGGGACAGGGCAAATGATAAGGCCCAGGATTTCCTGGAACACATCAGGGGGCCTATCGTGCAGAGTTGAGAGTCTGGAGGGGACTGCCTCCACCACCATTAAGAAGGTAGAGGGGAGCAGGCATAAAGGTCAGAATGGAACAGGGATTCAAGGCTCCCTCCAGCAGGGCTGGGGCATGGGAGCATTTGGCAGAATGGTCAGGGCACCAGCTCACATATAGTTAAGAAAAATGAACAATTACCACCAATGGGCTACTTCCCTTCTTTCTCCTGATTTCCATCCCCCACGCAACTCCTAAATAGTCTGTGACTTACAGTGATGTCCTGGGTAAAGGTCTGATAGGTGATACACCGGTGCTGCTTCCCAACACTGGCCCTTCCCTCCACAACCTGTTTCAGTGGAGGATAGCTTGCTTCCTGCAATAAAATAAAATGAAAAAAATTAGAAAGAAAATATCAGCAGAAAAACAAATGACTTGGAAAACAGATGGAGGAGAGATAATTTAAGAGATATTGGACTACCTGAAACCTATGATCAAAGAAATAGTCTGGCATTATTTTAAGAAATTATCCAAGAAAACTGCCCCAATATCTCAGATACAGAGGGTAAAATGGAAATTGAAAAAAATCCACCAATTACCTCCTAAAAGAGATCTCAAAATGAAAACTCCCAGGAAAAATATAATCATATTCCAGAGCTCACAGGTAAAGGAGAAAATATTACAAGGAGACACAAAGAAACAATTTAAATATCATGGAACCAGAGTCAGAATCACACAAGAGTTAAGGACTTCCATTTAAAGGACCAAAGAGCTTGGAATATGATATTTGTGAAGGCAAAGAGCTAGGATTACAATGAAGAATAAACTATGCAACAAAACTGAGTATAATCATTCAGGGAGAAAATGGATATTTGATGAAATAGAGAAATTTTAAGCATTCTTAAATACAAGACTCTAGAGAAGTATAAAAACATAAACAGGAAAGAGAAATCATAGGGGACTCACACGATAAGGTTAAATTGCTTACATTTCCATATGTGAAGATGATACATTCAACTCATAAGATCCTTATCATTATAAGGGCAATTAGAAGGAGTCTACATAGACAGAGACCAGGGGTATGGGTTGACTATGTTGGGGTGAACTCAGAAAAAAAATGAAGGAGTGAGAAAGAGGGAGGCACTGGGAGAAGGGGGAAGGAAGAGAAAGAATGAGGAAAATTTTCTCACATAAAAAAAGCATGCAAGGAAGAGCTTTTACAGTGAAGGTGGAAATGGAGGGGGAGTTACTGGGCAATGCTTGAACTTCACTCTTATCAGAATTGGTTCAAAGAGGGAAGAATATATATACACACTCCAATGTGTATAGAAATCTACTTTATCCAATGGGGAAATAATAGAAGGGGATAAGAGGAGGGGGTGAAAAGAGGAAGCGCAGATTAAGGGAGGCAGTGATTAGAAGCAAAATTGACCTTTGAGGAGGGAAAGGATATAAAGAGAAAGAAAGAAGAAACAGAAGAAAATGGGATGGAGGGAAATATGCAGTTAGTAATCATAACTATAAATTTGAAAGGGATGAACTCACCCATAAAACAGAAGTAGATAGCAGGATTGATTGGAAACCAGAAATCAACATGTTTGTTGATCATCAATGTTATTTACAAGAAACACAGCTTACACAGAAAGACATACACACAGAGCTAAAATTAGGGACTGGAGCAGAATCTATTATGCTTCAGCTGAAGTAAAAAAGGCAGAGGTACACATCATGATCTCAGACAAAGCATAGACCTAATTAAAAGAGACAATCAAGGAAACTATAACTTTACTAAAAGGTACCACAGATAATGAAGTAATATCAAAATTTCTACAGCAAGTTTCTCTGATAAATACCTCCTATCACAAATCTGTCAGGAACTGAGCCACATTTATAAAAATAAGACCCATTCCCCAATTGATCTGTAGTCAAGGGATATGAACAGGGAGCTTTCAGAAGAAATCAAAGCTATCTGTAGTCATATGAAAGAATGTTCTAAATCACTAATTTTTAGAGAAATACAAATGAAAACAACTCTGAGGTACCACCTCACATCTATCCGAAATGACAAATGCTGGAGAAGATGAGGGAAAATAAGTACAGTGATGAATGGTGGGTGGAGTTGTCTGCTCGTCCCACCATTCTGGAGAACAATTTGAACCTATGCCCACAAGGCTATAAAACTGTGTATACCCTTTGACCGAGCAACACCACTCCTAGGTATGTATCCAGAGATCAAAGGAAAAGGAAAAGGACCTATATGTATAAAAATATTTATAGCAGCTCTTTTTGTGGTAGAAAAGAATTGGAAATTGAGGAAATGCCCCTCAATTGGGGTATGGCTGACAAGCTGTGCTATATGACTGTGATGGAGTACTACTGTGCCATAAGAAATGAACAGGGGAATGGTTTCAGAAAAACCTGGGAAGACCTATATAAATTCATGCAAAGCGAGGTGACCAGAAACAAGAGTCCACAGTGTACAGGAATAGCAGCAATGTTGTAATGATGATCAGCTGTGAAAGACTTAGCTGCTCTGATCAATACAATGATCAAGACAATTCAAAAAGACTCATGATGAAAAAAAAATGTTATCTTCCTCCACAGAGAGAACTGATGAACTCTGATTGCAAACTGAAATATTATTTTTCACTTTAATTTCTTGTTTTTTATATGGCTAATATGAAAATAGGTTTTGCATGATTTCACTTTTATAATTGATAATATATTGTGTGCCTCTTAGTGGTTGGAGTAGTCTAGATTCAAGAAGGGGAAGAATTTGGAACTCAAAAAAAATTTTTTTTTGGAAAGCAATCAGGGTTAAGTGACTTATCCCAGAGTCACAGAGCTACTCCAGGTCGTGTCTGAGGCCAGATTTGAACTCAGGTCCTCCTGACTCTAGGGCTAGTGCTCTATCAACTGTGTCACCCAGCTGCCCCTAGAACTCAAAATTTAAAACGAAAAGAATGTTAATAATAAATAAATAATAACTGCGTTTTCTAAGTAATGCAGTAAAAAAAAAAAAGGAATAAAACAGAGAGAGGGGAAGAAATGCCCAGACTAGATCCTCTCTAGGGATTTTGCCCTTTCTCAGAATTGCCATCCAGTTTTTCCCTCAAGAGAAACTATGTGGTTTCCCTTGGTTGTGTCCTGCTGGAGACACAGCATGACTGTATGTGTGTGAGGAGAACAGAGGGCCAAAGTGGAGGAGCCAACCAGGTTGTGTTTGACTGCAGAAAGTGAGAAGGAACCAGGAACCTGTCCTGGGCTGAGTGTAGCAGAAAACGTTTGGAGTCAGGACTGGGCCCCATGTTCCTCCTTCTCTGTGCAGTGGTTCAGATGGCTGGTTCAGAGCAGGGGTGCCCTACCTTTTCACGCCCCATACCCCTTGGCTTTTCACTAAACCTTCCCATGCCTCTTATTCAATATGAAATGCAATATATTCTACTGTATATTCTCATTATGACTAAAATAAAGAGATTACTTTCCTTCTCCAAGGGCATACCAATACTTTTGTAACTTCAGTGGTGGGATGCTCTCATTATTTGCTAGATATTCTGTGTATCCCCTTGACAACCTCCTCCTTCCCTCTGGGGTTGAGATGATCTCCAAGGGCCTCCTCCACTTTAAATCTGTGAATTTCCGATTCTCCTTCCCCACTCTCCCCTACAGGCCTCTCTGGAGGTCACTGCCTCCTTTATTAATCCAGGGTTGAGCTGCCAGGCTACCTGGGACCAGCCCTGCTATCCCCCACCTGACCCACTCTGCCTGAAGCCTCTGCAGGCTTGATTGACCTCTGAGCCTTGGTCCTTGAGGGAACCATGATCTCATGGAGAGGAGGGCCTTCCCTCCAGCACCCCCACTTCCCCCTCCCCAGGGCAGTTCCTGGCCAAGGTTTCCCATGTAGTTAGATCCTCTACATATGGACATTATTTAAGCCTGTTTACCTCTTCCTCCACTCCCTGAAGTGACAGACAGCTGCCCTATAATGGACAGAACAATGGGGTCAGAGTCAGAGGGCCTGGTTTAGAATCCTGGCTCTGACTTTCTAAGGTTCTAGTAACCTGGGTGACCATGACAATTCCACGGGACCTCTCTGGGGTTCCAGACCCACCTCTGACATCCCTTTCAGGACTAGGTCCTAGGATGAATCCCTGTGGACATGCTGCCCTGATACCCAGGGATGCCACTTCTAGCCCCCTGTGTGGTGAGGAGAGAAGATTGAGAGGCTTGAGGAATCGCTTTAGTTGGGGGGAGGGAAGGAGATCAGGATGAAATCACTGCTCTCCCTCCATGAGGCAGCTGCCTGAAAGTGGGAGAGGCAAACTGAGGAGGAAACGACTCAGTTCTCCAGCACTGGTTGGATGCCCACGAGTCCTGAATGTTGTCCGGGGCCTTGGTGCTGAGGCCTAGGCAGGAACAAGGCATCTGCAGTCCCCTACAACTCTGGGGTCTGTGATTGGAAGATTCCATCATTCTAGGACTGCAGCCCTGGCAGTTGAAGCTCCTGAATGCCCTTCCCTCCTCCCCAAATATTCTACCAGCCTGGGCTGCCACTCACAAGGATTAACTTGACCAGCCCAACCTCCTCTGCAGATTTCAAACCCTTCCCCAAGGTTCCTCCCCGTTGCTTCTCTCAATCAATTTTCTCTTCCCAGAGAGTCTCATTTAGACTTTATGCTCCCTGCCCAGCCCTGGTTCACACAGGAGCAGCTCTGTGGGCAGGTTTGTGGGGTAGGCTCCTTCAAACAATCTTCCCTTAGCACAAACTTTAGCCTATCTAAACCAGCCCAAAAATACTGATTGCTCGTGTCCCAGACAGACTGGGGGACTCTGGAATCAACCTAGATTTGGATTGTGATGTTTTTGGCCACATTGATCAATTAAGGGAGCATAATGCTCTACCACACCACCACTGCTCCTCGCCCCAGGATCACCACTCAGAACTGTGACCCAGATCCAAGCATAGGCAATGCAAGAGAATCCTGCACCAGCAAAGAGATCCCTGCAATCCCCCTCTGATCAGCTACTCAATTCCCACTCAGTCTGTGGGCCAGAAGCTCTGGAAGCAGCCACCGCCCCGGGGCCTCATGTGGGGACTGGGGCTGAGACCAAGCTTCTCTCTCACCTCAGGCATAGACTTTTCCTACTGACCTTCTAAGTTGTCTTTGGTGTTCATGGGTTTAGAAGTCTGGAAGCCGCCACAGCTGCCTGTGACTCAGTCCTCTGAGGGCTGCTCCAGGTTCGCTGAGGCCTGTTTTGCCTGGGCGCCCATGCTGAACTGGGATCCTCTCCCTGCCCGGCATGCTATACCTTTCCAATAAACCATCCAGGTTGTCTTGGGCTGGTAATTTGCTTCACTCTGTCTTTTTGTGGGTTCTGCTGCTTTAGAATTTGTTCAAAGACAATTTTACAGGTATTTGGAGGGGTTTGGGGGACCAGAGCTTAATAGAAAATTTGACTTTCAAATACAAGACTCAAATGAAACATGGAAGAGGTAAACAGGAAAGAGAAATCCTAAGAGACTTATTAAGGTTGAGCTGTTTACATTCCTACATGGAAAGATATTTGTAACTCATGAGACTTCTGTCAGTATTAGGGTAGTTGGAGGGAAAAAATTATATGTATGTATAGATAGATAGACAGAGGGCACAGGGTGATTTGAAGAAGAAGGGGTGATATCTGGAGAATAAAACTAAGGAGTGAGAGAAGATTATACTAGGAGAAGGAGAAAGGGAGAGGTAGCATGGGATAAATTATCTCACATAAAACAGACAAAAAAAAGGCTTTTACAGTGGAGGGGAAATGGGGGAAGGTGAGAGGGAATGAGTGAA
The DNA here is from genome assembly GCF_900497805.2 of Vombatus ursinus. Lineage (NCBI taxonomy): Eukaryota > Metazoa > Chordata > Mammalia > Diprotodontia > Vombatidae > Vombatus > Vombatus ursinus. Next base: position 8,270 of record NW_020943512.1, on the reverse strand, counting down.
TGTTATTCTCATGGGATTTGGCTCAAGGAGGGAATACCATACACACTCAATTGGGTATGGAAACATATCTTACCCTACAGGAAAATGGGGGAGGGGGAAGGGGACAAAAGAGCAGGGAGATGATAGAGGGGAGGGCAGATTGGAGGAAGGGGTAATCAGAAGCAAACACTTCTAAGGAGGGACAGGGTCAAAAAATAGAATGGAATAAATAGGGGGCTGGAAGGGATGAAGAGTCATGTTTTCACAACATGACTACTATGGAAGTGTTTTGCACGACTACACATGTATAACCTCTATCAAGGTGCTTGCCTTCTCAGTGAGGGTGGGTGGGGAGAGAGGAAGGGAGAAAATTTGGAACCCAAAGTTTTAAAAACAAAGGTTAAAAAAAATTGTTTTCACATGCAACTGGGAGAGAAGATATACAGGCAACAGGGTACAGAAATCTATCCTGCCCTACAGGAAAATGGGATAAGAGAAGGAGGGGGGAGATGGAAGGGAGGGCAGATTACGGAAAGGGGTATTCAGAATGCATGGCATGTTGGGGTGGGGGGAGGGGTGGATGGGGAGAAAATTTGGATCTCAAAATTTTGTGGAAGTGAATATTGACAGCCAAAAATATATAAATTAATTTAAAAAAGGGAAATAATGGGGAAACTGAGCCACGAGGATCCCATCTTAGACTGAGGCTAAAATTGTCCTCTCAGATTTTCCCCATGCTGACTTCCCACCAGTATCACCTTCTCTGCTTAACTTGTGGCATTCTTCTCAGATGGTGGATTATTGATTATCAATGGATTATGACCCATCAGACAACTCAAAATAAAATTCCCATGAGCTTTTCTACCTCACACAGCAAGTCTCATCAATCACAGCTTAGGAAAAACTTTTCCAGGATTTACATCTCAAACTTAAATTTATCCTGGTGTAAAAAGCCAATCTTTAGAGATTTCTATACACTTCCTAATTCTCAGCAAGCCACACATAACCCAAACAAGCTTTCTGGCCAGTTTACACATTAAAACAATAACCAACAACAGCCCAATTATTTTAGTGATAACCAAATTATGAAAAGTTGCTTGGCATAACTGATACCGAAAGCTAACCAATCTGAAAGCTGAAACAAACCCATGAGCAATCGGGTGACTTCAGTTTTGTTGCATGCACTTCCACATGGACCGTCCAGCAGGCCCTGGTCCCGTGTTTCACCCCCCCCCCCCCCCCCCCCCCCCCGCCCCGCCGCCGCCCTGGTCCCGTGCTCCGCCCGCACCAGCCCTTGCACCCTACGGGGTGCGGGCCTTGCTCAGGAGAAGGTGCCCACGGGAGGGACAGGGGCAGGGACGAGCAATGCCCGCTCACCTGGGGGCCAGTCCTGCGGGGGGGACGGACGGACTGGCATTCTCGAGGCACCCGCGGTGCCCTGGGGACCCAACAACAGTACCAGGCAGCATTTCTGTCTGTCGGCCTTTCTTTATTCACCCCAACTTCCATTCCGGGCAGTGACCCCACTCTTCCTTCGGACCAGAGGCGGGCCCCCCCCGCCGACATTGCTGCCGCTGCCGCTCTCGGTCAGACAGACGCACACCGCGCGGTCACACGCGGCCCACGCGGCGCTGCATGCTCCCCGAGTCCGTGCGGAGCACCCCGAGCCTCTGCACCCTTCGGGCACGCTACTCCTCTCCCTCTACAACGGCCCGAGGAAGGTCTTCGTCGGTAGCACGGCACCGGCGGCAGAGGAAGCCCGGCTCACCCGCGGTCCTCGTGTCCGCGGTCCTCGTGTCCGCAGCCCCGGCGCGCTCCTCCGCGACCGACGCCACCCTCTTGGCCCTCTACCGGCACCATCTGCTGCTCCTCCTGCCGCACAGCGCCGGCTCCCAGCCTGCACCTGAGCTGAAGCAAGAGATCAGCCGGGGCCGCTCTGGGCCACTGCCGCCTCTACTGCCCGGCCGCGCAGCCGGGTATGACGCCTCGCTGCACCCAGTCGTACTTCCGGGTCACACTTCAGCCGGGGCCACTCTAGCCCACCACCGCCTCAACTGCCCAGCCGCGCAGCCGGGTATGACGCCTCGTCGCACCCAGTCGTACTTCCGGGTCAGAGATCAGCCGGGGCCGTTGTAGGCTACCGCCGCCTCAACTGCCCGGCCGCGCAGCCGCAGCGGGGTACGAGACCCCTCTCCAGACAGTCGTACTTCCGTGTCAGAGATGAGCCGGGGTTGCTCTAGGCCACGGCCGGTTCTACTGCCCAGCCGCGCAGCCGCAGCGGGGTACGAGACCTCGCTCCAGACAGCCGTACTTCCGGGTCAGAGATCAGTCGGGCCTCTCTAGGCCCCCGCCGCCTCTACAGCCTGGCCCCACAGCCGCACCGGGCGGAAGCGCCGCGGGATACGTGACCTCGCCCCAGACAGCAGTACTTCCGCTTCCTGGGAAGCCATGCTAAGACGTCTCGTCCTGTATCAGATGACTTTGACGTGATCCCGAGTTTAATGGAGAGTTTTAATGCCCGTGATTTATCCTGGATTCACGTTGACCCTGAAGGAACCTCTTCACTTCATCAATTTAGGATTTTATTTAGTTCCATTCCGCCTGCTTGGCCAGGAGGGAGCTGTAACACGGGCTGCAGTTCAGTAAAAATAGGGTGTAAAATGAGTCAGAGGTTTGGACAGGTGAGGGCCTGTGAAAGGGGTCAGATCTGCCTGGGCCGCAGGACCGGGACCTCAGGGGTGTCCTAATGTAGCCCTCCCTCATGACAAGGCGCCATTCCGTCTGTGCACAAGGTCACCCCAAAAACGTGACTAAATTCTACAGCAACAAGTTTCCCCTTTGACGTCACCAAAGACCGCGCTAGGAGATTCTTCAGTCATAAATATACGGCCCCCAGACCTCATGAGAAGGCTGTGATGTAATCCTTAATGGCCCACACTGGCCAAAAACATTTATTAAAAGCCTGCTGTGTGCCCCACTCTGCTCTGGGTGCTAGGAGTCCACAGGGACAGAGGAAAGGGTCGCTGCCCTCAGAGAAGAGTGCATCCTCTTGATGGAGGCCAGCTCTGTGACTAATACAAAACTCTAACGAGGGGAGAAGGCAAGCCTCGCCATTTATTTCCAGAGGTGCAAGGTCCACAGGGTCAGCAGCGTGTTGATTCGTTTTACGTACTTTTTCTTTAAAATTCTTTTCTTCTGTTGGGTGGCTCTCTGAATACTTTTGTAGTTCAGTTTCATTCATGGCAGACTCTTTGTGCTCCTATTTGGGGTTTTCTTACCAGAGTGGTTTGCCCTTTCCTTCTCCAGCTCTTTTAACAGATAAGGAAACTGAGGCAAACAGGATTATGTGACTGGCCCAGGTCACATAGCTAGCAAATGTCTGAGGCCAGATTTGAACTCAAGTGTAGCTGACTCTGGGCCCACAGCTCTATCCACTGAGCCACCTAGCTGCCCTGATCTCTGTACTGTAAACGTATATGGACATGTGAACCATCTATTGGGCAAGGCTCTTAGAGTGAATGGCAGGGGGCCAAAGGGCTCAGCTCTGATGGGGGCTCTTCTTTCCTGCGGCTCCGACTGATAACTTCTTTGCCACTGTCTCATCTAGGCCCCTGCCCCTACTAAACTTTTTCAGACTCAGTTTCCTCATCTGTAAAATGGGAACGAACCTGTCATTTCCTCCCCAACAGAACTTTTTTTTTTAAGGAAAGTGATTTATCCATGTCTGAGTTGTACAGAAATATGAGGTGTTGTGTCATTGTTATTGTCTTAAGGGATCTCTGTCCTGGGAATAAGAGCGAAAGGACAGGGAGGCAACTAAGAGGAAGCCTGTGCCAGGACCACGAATGACTGAAAAGTGAGTACCCCAAGCACAGCAAATACCAGGGAACACTAGGCATGAGGGGAGCCTGAGCCCTGGGAGGGATAGCTTTCCCAGTGAAGTGGAAAAGGAAGCCTGGAGTCTGGGCCAGCCAGAGAGGGGCAGGGGCAGGTGGGAATGGGAGCAGGAGAGGGGAGAAGAGATATCTCATACCACTGAAAGGAAGGGAGCCAGAGAGCAAGCACATGGAGAATAAAGCCTGCCCCAACCAGAGGGGAGACATTGGTGCTGCCTCAAGGCTCCTGGGGACACAGAGCCCGCAGATATTAAACAGATGATGTCCCTCTAAGAAGAGAATGGCAGAAAAGAGATCTGGCAATGTGGAGATTGTAAAGAGATGACATAAATTGCCCCATGGATAACACAAAGCCCTCCTGGGAACAATCTCTGGGGCCCTGCACAAGGTCCCCTGTGGAAAAGGGATTGAGCAAGGACACTAGTGTGTTTGCTTGAATATACTATCCAAGAAACAGAGGTTGCCAACTTTCTATGAGAAAAGAGTAAAGAAATGGAGGTGCCCCTCCCCACCACCCCAAAGTGCCAAAGGACACAGTTCACGGGAGCCTGGAGTCTTAGGCTTGGAAAGGACTGAGAGTCAGCCTCTCATTTCCAACCTGTGACACAGTGAGTCCTGTCTATGAAATGAAGCCTTCCATTCTCTGCTTGGAGTCCTTCAATAATGGGGAACTCACTACCTCTCACCTTAGGTCATTCCTTTGGAAAGTTCGGTTTCTCATTATGTTAAGAAAAAGCTGCATCCCTGTCATCAATACATTAATCAATCAATCACAGAAGTATGTATTAAGCATCTACTAAGTGCCACCTTCTTTATTCTGGATCTCCATTCTGAAGCCCCACCAAAATCTAATCCCTTTACCCTGTGACAGTCCTTCAGACCTGTGAGGACAGCTACCACTGCCTCTGCTGCCTTCCCTTTTCAGAGTGAAATGCCACCCACTTATAGTTTCATGAAATTTAGGGTTGCCAGGGTCCAATGTCCTCTGCTTAAACTAGAGGAAACAGGCCTACAGAGGGATGTTCGGTGACTTGCCCAGGGTCTCACAGTCTGTAGGGAGTAGGGCTGGAATTCAAACCAAGATCCTGATTCTACATTCAGGTCTCCTTCCATCACATGAGAGATGAAAATCTGTTCTCACAGGGTGAGGTTTCCAGGCCCCTCACTCTCCCTGTCTGTCAATGTCCTTCCTAAATGTGGAGCCTAGAAGTGAACATGATATTCTAGGTGTGAACTGACCAGGACCATGGAGAGCTGCTGCTATTGTTGGCATGATTATTTTATCCAGCCCTGTGATTTCACTGGTGTGGGGGCACTCCAGCTTGGAGAGTCCTGCTGCTGATGTCAGTCAGCCAGGGATTACGGAGTTGCCTGGGACACAGAGGGATTAAATGCTTTGGTTATGGTCACATGGACAAGGCAGTAGGTAGGACTTGGACCCAGGTCTTCCTGACTCCAAGATTAGCCCTCTGTTGTCTACCGCAGGTTCCATTCTATGCTTGTATTAATGCAACCAGAAATAACCCAAGATAAGGCAGCTATGTGGCTAGGCATAGAGCACCGGACAGACACAAGCACACACACACACACACACACACACACACACACACACTTCACACACTCACAGTGGAAGAGCTACACACGTTGTCTCAGTCACTCACAACCCTGTACCCTTTAGGAGTCCTTACTCTCTTGATCTGCCATGCAGCTGAGGCCTCTGTCCCTATATCCACTGGCAACTTGAGTCCCTGATGGGTTTACTCTGTTACCAAAGTAGGACATCAGAGAATGACCTCTTGGTCAGTCGCTCCCTCAGATACCTCTAAAGATCTTTCATATCCCTGACCTATTCTCCCCCTCCAAACTCATCCTTCCAGATAATATGGGAACTTCACATTTGACAATCAACTCCCACCTCCACCAGCATTATCAGCTTTCCTAACAAACACACAGGCTCACAATCAAAAGTAAATGAATGAAAAAATGAATGAATGAATGAAAAGCACTGTGCTTTTTAAGTGTTTACTATGTGCCAAGAACCAAGTGAAATAGTATAGAGAAAGAAGGGAAGGCAGCCAGGACAGAGGCCAGGGGGACACTCATGGTTACCAGGCATGACCTGGATGAAGATCCAGCTAAGGACACTGAGAAGGTGTGGCCAGGTGAGGTGCTCTGGGGCAGGTGTTGTCTTTTACCTTTCTTTGTATTTCTAGTGCTTAGTACAGTGCCTGGAACATAATAGGCACTCAATAAATGTTTACTAACTGATTAAGAGGAGATCCTGGAGAGAATACTGTCACAAAAACTTGGAGAGACAAAAGTATCAAGAGAAGGGTGAAAGACTGTCTTAAAAGCTGCAATGTGTTCAAGAAAGGTCAGGACTGAGAAAAGGACATTGGATTTGGCATTTGAGAGATGGTTGGCAACATTAGTGAGAGAAGTTTCAGTTGAATGATGAGGGTAGAAGGTCAACTGTAGAGAGTTAAGAAGAGAGAGAAAAGCAAATAGAGGTGACTATTATTAATGCCCTTTTCAAGGAGTTTACCCACAAAGAGTTAAGGCGATATATGGGATGATAATTATAGGGGATGGATGAACCCAGGGAGAGAATCGTTTAAGGATGTGGGAGACATAGATATGTTTGTGGGCAGGGGAAGCAGCCAGTACACAGGGAGATATTGAAGTGAGAGAATGGGGATGATCGAGGGAGCAGTCTGTTGGAGGAAGTGGCCTGCAATGGGACCCCTTGTGCAGGTAGAGAGGGGTTTGGCTCAGTTAGGAGTAAGCACATCTCTATGTGTGAGACAGAGCTGGGGTAGGAGACAGTGGCAGAAGGCATCCAAGTAATGTGAGATGAAGAGGAGGGGAGAAGAAGGAACTCTCAGGGAATGGCCTCAATATTTTCAGTAAAATATGAGGCAAGGTTCTCAGCTGAGAGGGTGGATGGGTGTGGGAAGGAGCCATGGGAGATTTGAGGAGGGATGACAATTTTCTGAAGAGCCAGTGTGGTGAGAGGGATCATGAGTTCATTGGAGAAGTATAAAAAGATTGCGTTGGAGCTCCAGGAGTAACTTTGTCATCTTGTGGGAAAAACTAATCAGTATATTATTAGTGAAGGAAGAGGCATGGATCAAACCTATATTATGGAGAGATACTGGTACACATTAGTCCTATTACACAGGACTTGGAATTGAAATTTAAAAATACCTGGGTGAATTTGGCACCAGCCCTTTACCAATTCACTGTCAGTGGTTTGCAGATTGGGAAAAAGAAGTGAAATGGCATTTTGGGACATGCCTTTCATTATTCTGATTGCAGAGCAAAGTAGCTATAGCAAGAATGAGGTTTTCTGGGAAGTGATCTCCCTGGACCTAGATTTTGGAAACATCTGTCATTTTTTCTTTGGTGATGATACAGCACACATTGCTGTTTGTGGTGATGACAAATGACCAATGTGGATCTGGGTGCACCTGACCATGGTACGCATCATGTTTTTGTAGAACCACAGGATGGTTGTGCTTGGTTGGGTCATTTTTCAGTTGTGTCCAACTCTTTGTGACCCCATTTGGGGTTTTCTTGGCAAAGATACTGTAATGGTTTGCCATGTCCTTCTCTAGATCATTTGATAGATGAGGAACTGAGGCAATGAGGGTTAAGTGACTTGCCCAGGGTCACACAGCTAATAAGTGCCAGATTTGAACTCAGGAAGATGAGTCATCTTGACTTCAGGCCCATTGTTCTATCCATTGTGCCACCTAGCTGCCCATGGTTGTGCTACCTTATCCGCATGGGCTCCCTCTGATGCATATGTGAGTACTACCAGGTTAGGTAGTTTACTGAGAGAATATCTGGGAGAGCTTTCCATTGTCTTTGGTGCTGAAGTGATGTTTTTTATATCTGTTGATATCTCATCTATCCTTAGCCATTGTGCAAATCCTTGAAAACTCATTTTGGCAAATGGTCAAACTGGGATAAGGATTTTTTACACAAAAGAGAGTAGGATGTAGAGAAGAATTCCAACAAAAAATTCAATTCACGCCAATAAGTAGCTATTGAATGTTGAAGAGGTATAATTGAATAGTTTTTGGAAATGACTTTTCTTTTGACATTTAAAAAAGAAACTTAGCCCTCATCCTTCTACTCTTAGACCATCTAGAGAGATGAGGGTACACTAGTGAGATAGGATAAGAGGCAGAAGAATCTAATGGCTACACCAATCAATTCTGAGTGGGGAAAATCTGGGTTCACATCTTACCTGACTAGCTGTGGACATTTACTAGCTGTGTGACCTCAGACCACTCCCATCACCACTCTGGGGTTCAGTTTTTTCCTCTGTAAGATGAAAATATTTGACTAGCTGAGCTTTGAGGTCCCTTCCAACTCTAGATCTCTGAT
>NW_020943511.1:0-2180 GCF_900497805.2 Vombatus ursinus | reverse complement strand
CATGAAGAAGCGGTGGAGCAAGAAAGTGATGGAAGAGACAAGTAAAGGCCGTAAATGAGACTGAACTATGGTTGTACCAACTAAGAGAGGGATGGTAGAAGAGCTTTCTAGCATTTTTCCTTTAAATCTGCCACTGACATGACCTAGGAAAGACCTTGTCATTTTTTTTGTTTCTTTGTTTTAGGCACTTGTGATTAAGTGACTTGCCCAGGGTCACACAGCTAGTGTCAAGTGTCTAGTTACAGGCCGCATTTGAACTCAGGTCCTCCTGACTCCAGGGTCGGTACTCTATCCACTGCGACACCTACCAGTCCTGACCTTGTCATTTTTACTCCTCAATTCAACCCCCTCTGTTTTGTGACTTTTTAAAATTTGTCCTTTATTCATTTAATCACCAGGTGGCATTGATAACCCCTCACCTGATCTTGTTCAGTAAAGAGCGTTTGGTTTTCAGGAGTGCCACATTCATGCCCCCTGAGTAGAATAATGAAGTCAATTCTTCATAGAAGCCGACAAACATACGTAGACAATAGATGTAGCATTTGTTCTTAGGATAGTATCAACGAATACAATGAATAATACTAAACCACACAAAAAATATCTATTGAGTGGCTGCCAGCCCATTCCCTCTTAAATTCTGAACATATCCAGTATTACATAGGATTGATACAAACTCAGGACTTCTAGGAAATACATCATTTAAGTTTATTTAGCTCCTCCTAGTCACAACTCTTGTGAGTGGGCAAAGAAGTGCCAAGATAATCTTGACTCATGTTTTCAGTAGGGCCTGTCGTTGGATGATAACACAAACTCTGGATTCAGAATTGCAGCTCTGATTAGGGTATAGGCCTTGGGATCTAGTATGAACTGGAACTCATCAAAGTTGGTGCTTTCCTGGGTCTCTATCACTGGCAGAGAATACTGAATAATTTTAGCACTGGGTAGCACACCATGAAGCAGGCTAACCAGATTCAGCAGCCATTCCCTGCAAGGAGCAATTCTAACACGCTGATACCCTGGTATAGTGGAAGTAACATCAATTAAGGCTTCTGCCATGCTATACTAGGGTATTCCACCTCCCCCCCCCAAAAAAAATTCAAAGAAGTTATTTCTGTAACTTGATTGATCCAGGATTCCAAGGCTCAAGCCATTGACACATCTTCCTTTTGCCTAAGGGTATAAAAGAGGCCAGTCCACATGGAGTCAGTGGCCCTCAGACTTGGTGAATGTCTAACTTCTGTGTGAGTCCCCACTTTCATCTGACTGATGTAATTCGATGTGAAGAGAGGGAATGCATCTATTCAAACCACTGCTCTCTCCTTGGTGTGGGTGGGTGGGGGAGGAATGTATCATTTCAATGCCATGGTTCAGCAAACCTTTTATTAATTTTATATTGTCTATGACTGTTTCATTTCATTTTAATTTCATACCCAACCTACTAGATGTTTCAAGTCAGACCTGACCTCTAAACATTTGTCCTTTATCTACAGATGACCTTGACCACAACATTCCCTTATTGGAGCTACATCGTATCACTTGTCTCATTCTCCAGTCCATGCTCTATGGAACCATACAGTAGGGTGGTGTAGAGGCAGACAGAGTGAGAAGGACGCTGTATCCAACCCATGACATTTGGGAGCATGATCTCTATAATCCCAATTTCACATGTTTGTGGAGAGGACCAAAGGATATCATGGATATAAACATACTTTGTAAATATTAAAGAACTATGTACACATCAACTGTTATCTGCTAGGGCTACTGTGAGGAAAGTGTTATAGAAATAAAGGGTCATTAATTTTTAGCAACAGAAGCTGCTTAGACTCTGATGTTGAACACAATGTTTGATGCTCCCTGGTTGTACTGATCACAGAACCCTTCTCAAGAAGTTCCTTAACCTCCTAACACATTCAATCTAGTCGACTTTGTCAAGGACAGATCAATATCTTTAGTATTGAAAGAAATGGAAGATGTAATTGCTGAGCCACTGTCAATGATCTTCAGAAGATTGTAGAGAATAGGAGCCTGGTAAAAATAGAATAAGGGCAAATGTGTTGGTGTAAAAAGAAAAGAAAAGAAAAGAAAAGAATGAGACCTAAAAGCTACTGACCAGTGAGCTTGATTTAGGTTCCTAGCACAATTCTATAATTGTAAGTTAGATTTCCACTGTTTTCTTTTTT
>NW_020943510.1:0-5129 GCF_900497805.2 Vombatus ursinus | reverse complement strand
TGGGGCTTGTCTGAAGTCTCAAGACTTCTCTGAGTCAAGGTAAGTCTTACCCTCCCCTCTGTAGTTGGGCCTCCCCTCAAGCACCTAGGAAGGCTTGCTGGGCCTTTGGGTTGAGCCTGCAGCAGGCTCTAGTGGATTTCCCTCTTCACAAGGGACACCTTGTTTGGGAACTTCTGCGGGTTTTTTCTCCCTCACCAGGACGCTGGCCAAGGTGAGTAGACTACAGGTGCTTGTTGGTTTTCCTTTCTCTCTAAGGCATGTAGGCAAAGAGATGGACAAAGTTCCTCCTATACCTGGGGATCTGCCCTTAGGTTATCTTTTACACGACTGGAGAAAGCTCACTCTCCAAGACCTTAAGGAAAATTTTGCCTGGTCTCCATGCGATCTGGAGAACCATGAAAAACTTTGATTTGTGCAGGGGATTTCTGACAAGTCTCTCTGAGCTTTTGGATTCTCCCTGTCATTACCATGTTACTGTTCTGTGTTTATATGTGTGGTGTAAGTGAGTGAGTGTCCGTGTGTAATCTGGTACTCTTTGCAGCCAGGTAGCATCCCAAGGCTGCAGCTGGATTCTGGACTCTTTCTCTCCCCCCCCCCCCAGCCTCCCTGATTACAGCAGCCTCAGAGGAGTTTGTAGATGGGAGAGAGAAAGAGAGAAAAAATACTTTGTTATTTAGGTTCTATGATTGGTAAAAGACAAGTCGAGAAGGATCCTCAAAGTGTCAGGTCAGAATTAGAAAGAAATAAGATATTTGCAGTTTTAAGGGGACTTTAATCAAAGTCCATCAGAGGGATAAGTAGGTAGAAAGAAAAGACAAGAAAGTTTAAGCATGTAGTAATAAAAGGAGTATGGGTAGAAAGAAAAGCATAATCTATTTGCATGAACACTGTGAACAGAGGGTTTGAGAGTAAAAGATTTGGAAACTTTTGGAGAATTGTTGGGAAAAAAATTCTGTCTCTCTCTCTCTCTACATTCTAACTCTCGCCAAGTTTTGAATGTGGAGGGAAAGACAAGAAAGAAAAGGGAACCTTTTCCCCTCAGATCAAAAAGAGAGGTAGCACTTAATCTTTTCTGCCTCACATAAAAGAGAAAAGTTTTTGGGTACCAGAACACAAACAAAAGGTAATTTAATTCATTCTGGTAATACTTTAAATGAAATGTGATGCTCTTAATTTAATGCTTAACTCAGAATTTATTATACTGTTTAGCACTAAAGCAAATTGGGAAAATGTATGGATCTGAAATTTGTTAATGGGGTGACATTAAGCAAGTTACCTCAGTTTATCTCGCATGATTGGAAGAAGTCTAACACAATGCCTGGCAGAGGACAGACACTATAAATGTTAACTATTATTATTAGTTCCTTAATTAGATGTGACCAGTATACAATGCCAATGGAGAAGAGATGCCTGGTTTTCTGTGTAAGGAAATTTAGAATTGCATTCAACAGAATTGAAGTCACCTGATTGGTAATGTGCTTGTTTCAAGTTTTAAACATCTAGTATTGTTTCAAATTGGTAAGCTTTTGCATTGTTAGGTCAAGTAGCTTTTCATAGTTTGGGTGTTATTTAAGTGTTAACTGAAAGGAACTAAAGGATGGTGGAAAAACTGTGTAAAACCAGTTATATTACTTTGTCATCCCTGCTAACCTTGTCTGATAATGTTTTGTAACTGCCATTTAGAAAACCAGGTATTTCCACCATAACTTGTAATTAAAGAAGGACTTATAACTAAAACAATTTGACTATCACTTATGAAAGTAATATGATTGTTAACTAAGTTATTTGAAGTTACTGTTTCAATGTTAAAACCTAGAATTGTTAATTGATTATTGTGTGAAAAGGAGGGAATTGGGTAAAACCCTTATTCATCTTGGTTCTGCCCATTCAAAACAGTCCTCCTTGGGATATGGGGGTCAGCAGGCAGGGGCACCAGGATCAGCCCCTCCCTGGGGTACAAGGCAATTCCCCTTATTTTGTAAACTTTCCAAGGTCCCTGGAAACCATCTGTGCGGGTAAAGTCATCTGCCTGGAGAAAAGAACTTGTTTGCAGTTCCTAAACAATGTACTTGACTTACTGAGAAGTTGCAAGTTTATGTATAATAGATAGAAATGATTTCTAGTGATTGGCTTTCACACCAGGACAAGTTTAAATTTGAGAAGGAAAGATGTTAAGTGAAATCTCTTATGAATGTGAGTCCTGGTAAATTTTTATTGCGTATTGCAACTCCATGGGAGTAAAATTAACTGTATCTGGCTCTAAGCTGTGATTAGTGAAACTTGTTGTTTGAGGTAAAAGGATCTTGGAACTATAACTAATTTTGTTTTGAGTTTGAATTTGGGTATAGTTGTCTGCACTAAATTAGTGTCTGAGAGAAATGCCACAAGCTACTCAGAGGGAATGTGATCCTGCACTGTTAACAGGTGGAGATCTGCCTTTGGGAAAAAGCTCTGAGGACAATCTTGGCCTCAATCTAGGATGGGATCCCTCTGGCTCAGTTTCCCCATTATGTTCCTTTGAGAAGGAATGTTTCCCACCTGACTATTCCTGAGTCTGGCTATGATGAGGAATAGATACTGCATGACTGGAGAACTGTGACTCTTATCTGAATTCAAACACAGCTAAGGATGTTCTACTTTGTCATATTTGGTATTTCACATGTCCCTGCCTTTTCCTTTTATAGCAGATTTCTATGATCAGAGCAAGTGGTCAGTAAAAGACATGAGCACAATGTAAGTATGTGAAATCTTGCTGTTTTGATCTAAATTTGTAGTGATCTCATGGCCTAAATAAGAGTAAAATTACTGTTTGAATTTACCATATGTAAAAATTCAGTTTCTGAAGTGTAATTAGAAAAGGACAAACAAGTTTGTGGAACAAGATTGTGTATCTATTCAGTTGTGAGGTTAAAGTTAGGAATCCCTTTTGTTTAAAGCAGTTTTTGCAAGAAACTCTCTCCCTAATGTAACCACCTCATAGGTCTTTGCCACCCCTTTTGTACTGGCCACTCCTTTATGGGAAAATTTTTCTATCTCAACACCCTGTTTCTCAATGGGGAATTATTCCTTTGCTTGGGAGACAAGCCATATGGCTACTGTGCAGGTAAAGACTATCAGGGGAGGGATTGTAAATGTCTCTGCTGGTCTCTTGACTTGAACCACCTGTAAGGATGCCTACAGTGATGAGTGTCCCCAGAACTTTACCTCTGCCAGCTGTACCACCTGTTCTAGGGAACACTCCCTACTTGCACCTATGACTGAATTCCTCCTGCCACTCTCCTGGTAGGCTCTCCCTATTTAACCTTCTTTTTCCAGTTGACACACAAGGCTACAGCCTCCTTCTAGCTATTACACTCTTGTTGATCTTTTGAAAGTTTCTCTCCTACCTGGAATATTAACATGTAATCATATTGATCCATGGGGCACCCATGCTCAGTACCTTTTACAAACAGGCCCCATCTGTACCCCTAAGGGATTTTCCTTCCTTTGTGGGATGGTTGGGACAGGTGGTGAGGATTCTGGGGAATAAGGAAAGCAAAATGCCACTACTTGGCAGGATCCCAGGACTATTGTTCTAGCCACTCAGTGTTTAACACCTTATAAGGATTTTGGTGTGTGCTCCCTTGGATTTTTGGCACCACCTCTGACCATTTTCAGTATTACTAAACCCAGCACCTCCACCATAACAAGAGTAAAGCATGGATTCTGGGACAATGTTCTCTGGTACCTTTAAAAGGGAACAGAGTATCTCATGCCTTGCTACGGACATTTACGACATGAGTTCATTCTTTCAAACCTGACAGGGACCATTCACCAATTGCCAAATGACACAGCTTATAGTCTCTGGGACATTCAGCAACCTCTGGATTCCCTGGCAAATGTGGTCCTGGATAATCAAATAGCTTTGGATTATCTACTTGCTTAGTGGAGGTGTCCATGCCCTGGCCAACACCTCCTGCTGTATGTATGTATATTAACAACTCTCAATAGGTGGAGCTCAATAGGACTAGAGAAAGTCACCTGGATGTGGGACATCCATGTAACCCTTAGTACACCAGAGTCATCCTCTTCTTGGGGATCCTGGTTTCTCCCTATGTTAACTACTCTTCTTGTCCCACTCCTGATTATATTCCTTTTACTTCTTTTTGGCCCTTGTCTGCTTAATCTTCTTCTCAGATTTGTCTCCTCTAGGCTCAGTGCCCTCCACTTCCAGATGAGAGCTCAGGCTGCGTACCAACCTCTGTCTGAGACCACAGCCCATCATCCCTTGGACCTGGCATCGGCCAAGTTCTAGACACTGGCTAGAGAACCAACCGCTGGAACAGAGGAACCCTGGGAGGCAGGGACAGCTCTACGCCCAATCCCAGCAGGGAGCAGTTTCAGAAGCTGAGACCTTCATTCCTCACCCCAAAAGATTTTGGGTCCCCTCTGGTTAAGGGGGGAATGATGGGGTGCTTGGGTGCTTGTGCTTGTACTTGGACTCCAATTTCTCCCTAGTCTCAGAAACACTGTCTCTGACAACCACTCCCCAGCCCAAGGACACTGTGCCTAGCAATTACTCATGCATGGGCCCCAGCAAGACCCTTATCTCTCTCCCTGGTGCAGCCACACAAAACTGGGTGAGAGTGCTGGGCTGCTCAGGCCCCAGCCTTCAGATCATTTCTCTGAAAGCTTCCCAATTCCTTACTAAGTTCCTGTCTTGTGAGAAAGCTTTCCCTCGTTGCAGAGCATTCTCTCATCAAGACAGAGGGAGAGGAGTTTTGTCCTTGGCTGGCTCAAGGACTCTTCCTCCTGCCAGACTCCCAAGATCCATACCTCTGTCATCTCCCTCCCTGTCCAGTATACTCCCTGTACTTTCTCATCCATAGCTCCCAAAGATACCTGCACCTTTAGATTACCTCATCAGTGTCCCTGGCATTCCTTTCCCATGCCCTTCTCCATATAAACCCTAGCTCCATCCTCAGTCTCTTCCAGGTTCCTTAAGAATCCTTGCACCCTGAAAAGTGTACCAATAAGTCTTTGCCACCTTGACATAAAGAATGCTTGAGTCTGTGAATTCATTCCAGACGACCCCGTCCTATGCTCCAGTCTTTGAGGGGTCCCAACCTCTCAGACTGCAACAATTCCAT
>NW_020943509.1:0-3014 GCF_900497805.2 Vombatus ursinus | reverse complement strand
TTGTATGACAGGAGAAATAATGTTCAGAAATATGCAGAATATCTTATGGACGTATCTTTTACCTATAACTTATTGAGGTAAATGTTCTATTTTTTCTAATTTTTTGTGATATACTCTTTAATAAGTTCATCAATCCATTTCAAAATTAGGGTCTAATATGGTGTATGCTATTGGTCTAACTTTAACTTCTTCCTGACTGTTTGCTAGTTATCCCAACAGTTATTATCAAATGAGGACTTCATTCCTGAGTCATTTATGTTTTCAGGCTTAATAGACATGGAATATAAGGTTCCGCTGGTGCTGGTTCACCCTTTTTAGTTTGTTCCAAGAATCTGCTCCTTTATTTTTCAACCATTCCAATGTTTTTAATGACTACTTCTTTATGGTATAGTTTGAATTCTGAACATGTGATTAACCCCATTCTTAAAATTTTGGGGGGTCATTTCCATTGACATTCTAGGTCTTCTCCCAAATATTTTTGTTATTATTTAATTAGTTGTGTAAAGTATCTTTTTGATTATGTCACTGCTATAGAATTCAATTGGTAAATTCATCTGGGAAGCATTGATATTGTTCTTATATTGGCATGATCTGGCTAAGAACACTGAATGTCTTTCTGGTTATTAAAGCTTTTCTTTATTTCTTTAGGGGCAACTTTGTAATTAAACATACACAGTTATCTTGTAGGCTTTTCCAGACTGATTCCTTAATATTTTATATACTTTTTCATTATTCTCAGTGGGGTAAACTTTAAACCTTGCCCTACCCCACCACTTCCAGCTCCTCTTCAGGTGACCTTTTTCTCTATTATAATGTAAGCTCATTGAGGACAGAGATTTTCTTGCTTGTTTGTATTGTTAGATTCAACCATTAGCACAGTACTTGGCCCTTAGAAGAAGCTTAATAAATGTTCTTTTCTGTCCATCTCTCTATCAAATGATACTAAAGGTATTCATATTTCTTCATTACCTTCCCTCCACCTTGACTGGTATGTAGAGCCATGAACTTCAAAACCTCCATTTAAAGAGATGACCAAGGACAGACATTACATTTATCTATGTGCTGCTCTACCTTGGGACTTCTCAGACTTTTCCCTCATGCCCCTGCATTATGTGTCTGACCTGAATTTCAAATTCCTTTTCTGTGTTTTCTTCTTTGATTAAATTGCAAGCTCCTTGAGGGCAGGAACTGTTTTTATTCATTTTATTTTCCTCCTCCTCCTCCTCCACCTCCTTCTTTTTCTTCTTTGTATTATTATTCTAAATATTTAGAATGATACTTCAAGTATACTGAGCACTTAACAAATTTATGTGCATGTGAATTAACTTTATGGCACTCACTGTCTCTAAGGCCCTATATTCAAGTAGTTTCTAAGTCCTGTCATTACTAAAACATCACACTCCTTCTTCACCTGTTTCCACTTCTCTTCAGTCTGAATTTCCTCTTCCTTGCTCCAGGAAGCTTGACTCTAGGTCTTGAATTCACTCTTTGTAAGTATCCTCCAATTCTGAAGCCTCTCCAACTGATTGGATGGCTCCTCCCAGGGCCCAAGCCAGCCAAGGATCATTCTTCTCCAGGCAGCATTCCAGATTTTCTCTACCATGCCAGCCCTGACTCACAACAGTTTTTTGGCTTTTTCTGCACTGTCTTCTCCCATTATAAAGTTAGATCCTTTAGGCAGGGACTGTCTTTTTTTCTACTTTTCTTTCTATTCCCAGAGCTTAGCAGAGTGCCTAACATATGGTACATGTTTAATAAATGCTAAATTGACTCACTGATTCACACAATCTCATCTTTTCTCACCTAGACAACTGAAGCAACCTTCTGACTTACCTACCTGTATAATGTCTCTCTGGTCAGCAATCCTTCATTTCCTCAGATCCCCAGAGTTTTCCATACCTGCATTTATTCATGCCATCCTCAGTTCAATCAACTCTGGAATACCCAATGACCTACAGGATCATATATGGACCTTTGTTTTTGTCATTGGATGACATTCATAACCTGGCTACACTCTACTTTTCTAATTCTCCATCATAGATATTATTAGTCTTCATATACTTTATGGTCCAAAGATTCTGGTCTTCTTAGATGACACCGTATATCTTATCTGCATTCCTTTGTAAAAGCAGTCATCCATGGCTGGAATGCATGCCCCCTTCACCTCTGCCCCTTTAGAATCCCTCATTTCCTTCCCAGCTCAGATAAGTTGCCAGCTTTTCTTACCTCAGGAGGAATCTGACCATATACCTCCTATCTCATATTGCACCTCGTCTTCACTCAGATCTTGAGTCTTATCTCAGAAGAAGAGTGGCACATTCCACTCACTGATGAATATTCTCATACTTTATCATATTCTACATATCCCAAAGAGTCTTATTCCCTTCAGGTAATTATCCTAATGCTGTTTTCCATCACTTAGTTTCTTATTCCCATCCCCCTCAACCCTCAACATCAAAGTTCCAATCAAACACTCCTACTCCTTCCAATGTACCCATGAAATGATTTTTCCACTGACAATCAACTCTCCTTCATTCTAAATGTTTTCCTCTCCCACTCCTTCCATCTACTAGCTATAGCTTAAACCTGATTACCCCCTTTAAATGTATAGCCTCCCTAGTCACCTTCTCTCTTCCTGGCTGTACCTTCACACATCCCATTCACCTCCCATGTCTATGAAAGGCAGTTGTAATATTCACTTCTCCCCAAATCTCTCCCTCAGTAAAGTCTCTCCTTTGAGGTGCATGTTTTTTCATATCTACCACCCAATCAGAATCTTGGTAGATGTGGTCCACAGATCTTGGTCACTCTCACTTCATTTCTCAGTGAGTTTGATAAATGGCTTGGATGTTTTTCTCTCTCCACCTCCTGGCCTCATAAAAGTGGACTTCGACTTATAAATTGACTCTCTCTCAATCATCCTTGATCATTGAGTCCCTCATTTTTCCCATTGCCCATGTCCTACTATTACATCCCACTTTAACCACATCTAACAATGGCCATAGCCTTAATTT
>NW_020943508.1:704-1954 GCF_900497805.2 Vombatus ursinus | reverse complement strand
TAATGTAATAGCCTTAGAACCCTTAGTAGAGAAGCCCCTTGTGCCAGGAGACACTGTCCCTGAAAGCATCATGTTTACTGCAGCCTTGCTTTCTGGGGAAATACATCTAGCCTTAGAACACTCAATGGAGAAGATAATTTTGGGGAGGACACTGTCTTTGAAAACATTAAGGTTACTACAGGCATAGTTTCTAGGCAAACACATCTAGTCTCAGAACACTGAGCGAAGATAGTTGTGGCTGGAGACACTGTCCCTGAAAGCAGTACGGTTCCTACAGCCTTGCTTTCTCGGGTAACATGTCTAGCCTTAGAACAGTCAATGGAGGAGATAGTTTTGCAGAGGAGACGGTCTGCTCAAATTTAATGGTTGCGACCGGCATGCTTTCTGGGCAAACTTAGGTAGTTTCCTAACACTCAGAGAAGATACTTGTGACTTGAGACAGTGTCCCTGCCAACCTTATGGTTTTTACCGTCTTGATTTCTGGCAAACCACATCTAGAATCTGAACATTCAGTGGAGAAGATCATTGTGGCTGCAGACAGTGTCTCTGAAAACCTTTTTTTTAATTCCAGCTTCCTTTCTGGAGAGATACATCTAGCCTTAGAACACTCGATGGAGAAGATCCTTTTGGGGAGGACACTGTCTTTGAAAACATTAAGGTTAGTACAGGCATAGTTTCTAGGCAAACACATCTAGACTCAGAACACTGAGAGAAGATACTTGTGGCTGGCTACACTGTGTGTGACCACATTACAGTTAGTATAGGCTTGCTTTCTGTGGAAATACATCACCCTGAGTACATTCAGAGGACAGGACACTAGTGCCTGAAGACACTGTTCTTGAAAGCATTGTGTTTACTACAGCCATGCTTTCAAAGGGAAATACATGTAACCTTAGAACACTCAATGGAGGATCGTTCTGGTGAGGACACTGTGTTTGAAAACATTATTTTTACTACAGACATGCTTTCTGGGTAAAGATATCTAGTCTCAGAAGACTCAGAGAAGATACTTGTGGCTGGCTACACTGTCTCTGAACACAATACAGTTACTATAGGATTGCTTTCGGTGGAAACACATCCACCTTGAGAACAGTCTGAGGACAAAGACACTTGTGCCTGAAGACACTGTGCTTGAAAGCATTGTGTTTACTACAGCCTTGCTTTCAGGGGTAACACATCTAGCCTTAGAACACTCAATGGAGAGCATAGTTTTGGTTGGGACACTGTCTTTGAAAACATTATTTTTACTC
>NW_020943508.1:0-694 GCF_900497805.2 Vombatus ursinus | reverse complement strand
CTTGTGACTTGAGACACTGTCCCTGCCAAGCTGATGGTTATTTCAGTCTTGATTTGTGGCAAAACACATGTAGAATCTGAACATTCAGTGGAGAAGATCATTGTGGCTCTAGACACTGTCTCTGAAAACATTTTTGTTCGTACCAGCTTACTTTCTGGAGAAATAGATCTAGACTTGGAACTCTAGGGGGAGAAGACACTTGTGGCTGGAGATATTGTCCCTGAATATTGTATAGGATAGTAATCTAATAGCCTTAGAACACTTGCTAGAGAAGATACTTGTGCCTGGAGACACTGTCCCTGAAAGCAGTATGCTTCCTACAGCCTTGCTTTCTGGGGTAACACGTCTAGCCTTAGAACACTCAATGGAGGAGATCGTTTTGCGGAGGACACGGTCTGCTCAAATTTTATGGTTACTACTGGCATGCTTTCTGGGCAAACTTAGGTAGTCTCCTAACACTCAGAGGAGAAGATACTTGTGACTTGAGACAGTGTCCCTGCCAACCTTATGGTTTTTACCGTCTTGCATTCGGGCAAAACACATCTAGAATCTGAACATTCAGTGGAGAAGATCATTGTGGCTGCAGACAGTGTCTGTGAAAACCTTTTTTTTAGTTCCAGCTTCCTTTCTGGAGAAATACATCTAGCCTTGGACCTCTAGTGGGAGAAGAAACTTGTGGCTGGATACATTGTCC
>NW_020943507.1:452-1258 GCF_900497805.2 Vombatus ursinus | reverse complement strand
CCCTTCCCAGCAATACAAGGATCTAAGACATCTCCAGAGGCCTTGTGATGAAAAATGCTATCCACATCCAAAGAAATAACTATGGAATTTGAATGCAGATCAAAGCATACTATTTGTATTTTTTTTCTCTTCTGTTGAGTTTTGTTTCCTCTTTCTGGTGGTTACTCCTATTATTTCTAATTCTTACTTACAACTTCACTAATGTGAAGTGATGTTTAATATGTTTAATAGGAATGTATACGTATAGCCTATATCAGACTGTGCACTGTCTTGGGGAGGGTAGTGGGGAGGAAGGTGGAGAAAAATTTTCAATTCAAAAGCATATGGAAGTGATTGTTGATAAATCAAAATTAATTAATTAAAAAAAAGAATTGCCATCTTTGGGCTTCTATTGTGATCTTCTAACACATAGCCATCCATACCATACTTTTGTTACTTTTGTCGCCTTCTGGGTAGTTTTTGCAATTTCATGCTTGCTTCACTGGTAAAACTCCTTTTTCAGTGCTTACCCCTTCTAGATGTCATCTTGGACACTGCTGTATTTGATGAAAATGTTCGTCTATGTTATCCTTTGGATTTATTAATAATTGTTTGGTTGATTGTTCTTTTAAATCATTATTGGAATATATGTGGGAGATCCAAGCTCCTCTGGAATGTTTCCCAGAATTATCTTACCTAGAAGTCTTCTACTGCTGGTAGTTTTTAAAAAAAAAATGGAAATAGCAAAGATGTTCAAAGATCATTGTTGTTAAGTTGTTTTTCAGTCATGTCTGATTCTTTGTGATCCCACTTAGGTTTGTTTTTTG
>NW_020943507.1:0-442 GCF_900497805.2 Vombatus ursinus | reverse complement strand
ATGGATTAGATGAAGTTGGTTAAACTCATTATGATCAGAAGATCCTTTCATTCTTTGCCTAAATTAAGTTTATTAAGCCAGTGTTAAGCACATAAGAAGTTAATGGTACATAGGTAAGTAAATCAATGGTTAAATAAATCACTAGCTAAGGCCTAGAAACAGGGCAATCTTCACATTTGCTATGTGCAACACACAGTCCTAAAATAATAAATGTTTGTTCCTTTTCCCATTCCTTTTCTAAGAACTGGAAACAAATAGAGAAATAAGACAGCTTCAGTTCTCAAGGAGTTCACTTTCTAATAAAGAGAGAGAAAGTATATAGTATACTTTATCTTCAACCACATAGAGATGTGGCATGGTCATTAGCGTATAGTAGCAAAGCATATGCAAGTTATTTTCTTTTATATTATTTCCACTAAATAAACCAAATCAATTTTTTTTT
>NW_020943506.1:0-2456 GCF_900497805.2 Vombatus ursinus | reverse complement strand
AACATTGAAGGAAGAGTTGAAAATTAAGGGCAGCTAGGTGGTGCAGTGGACAGAGTATTGAGTCTGGAGTCAGGAAGACTTGAGGTCAAATCTGACCTCAGACATTAACTAGCTATGGGACTCTGGGCAAGTCATTTAACCTCTATCTGCCTCAGCTGTAAAATAGGGATAATAATAGCACCGACCTCGCAGAGTTGTTGTGAAGATCACGAGACAATAATCATTAAGTGCTTAGCATAGTGCCTGGCACATAGAAAGTATTATATAACTATTAGCTATTACCATTATTATTTAGAATGCTTGATGAATAAGTATCTTATGATGATATTATAGTGGTTCTGCCTAAGGTTCCAAATATCCCAAATCCTAATCTTGGTGGTGACCCTACTGCAAAGATTCTCTAGCCAAGTCTTTTAAATCCCTTACATCAGTCCATCCATCTGATGGAGATAGTATTTACCCTTTCTCTTGGAGGGACTAAGCAAAGCCTAATGAAGGCTGATAAAATACTTCGAGGAAAACCTCATACTCAATTTCATTACATATTGTATGAGTGTTTGAGAAAATCCAATTAGGTTTTAAGACCTTGATATGAAAAAAAATCTATCACTCTTTTCTTTTGCAAAGACCAGTTTTTCTAAAGAAAACTACTTTCTACAAATAATCCAGATTGCCCTGTCATTTTTTATACTTTTGATATTCTAAGTGTCAGCAACTTTTGATGTGAGCTTCTTTACTGGCAATGTTCAGTGTGGGGGTGGAATTGGAGCTTCGTTATACCACTAAACACTTGCCATTTGGGGGGTCAGGAATAATTAAGGTCCAAGACTGTAGACATATATTTATTTGTTCCTGTGGAGACATACATGCAAACAGACACAATACTTTAAAAAAATTAATTCAGAGGTAGTGACAATTTTGGTCCTTTCTATACTACCTGGCAACCATCCAACTTTCTATGATTGTGTTGCCATGGCAACAAAGAGATATATCTTTTAGTTAATAAATAGGTGAAGAAAAAAATACCACCAGGCAGCTATTTATTGCACAGATTTATGGGGTCTCAGCCCATTGGGTAAGTTGGCAGCAGTGGGCACTGCCTGTCATTGACTTTGCTTCAATAAATCACAAACAAACAATTCCAAAGTCTCAGCATGAAAAGAAACTAATGCTACTTCCTGCCATATCCATTTTTCATGCTGTTTCCCACTGCCACAGACAACCTCTCAGACTCTGTGCAAAGGAAAGCATAAAAGTAGATGTATGTCTGTCTGGCTCAAGAGACTTTCAATACATATTAGAAGATAATTACAAATGCCAGACCAGTCAATTCATGCGCTCCTGCCACCACACCAGAATAAGTTTTTAGCTAAAAGGCAATCGCAGAACTGGTAAAACTAAGTACCAAAAAACCCAAATACTTTGCTTCTTTTTTTCTAAATCAATCCAAGAGGCATTTGTTAAACACTTCATTTACCCACGGAAGGCAGTTTGATGCAGGGGAAAGAGGACGATGCCAAGAGTCAGGACAATCTGAACTCGAGTCCTGTTTCTGACCAATACTGACTGTGGGACCTTAGTCAAGTCACCAGAGTTCTCAGAGACCAAGCCACCTCTCTAGAACTAATCTTTTCAGAGCCTCCTGTGGTCATTTAAATCACAGGAAGGCTCTGTGCCAAGTGTCAGTGATACAAAAGCAAAAAAAAAAAATAGGCCCTGCCCTCAAGGAGCTTAGATTCTGTGGGATAGCTGTTTTGTTTTTCAATTTAATCCAAAGTTAAATGTAAAAAATGAATGGAAATCTTTGTAATGAACTAAACAATGTCAAAAGGATTTTGGAGTCATATATTCATATATCTATATCTACATATACATACATATATATAACATTATATTTTTTCAATCCAGCCAGGAGTTGGTGGGTGTGAGAAGAGGCCTAAGCTCTATTAAAAACCATTCCACACCTAAATATGCTCCAAAGCTACTCCACTCTATGGTCTGCTCCACAGCTTTACAGAAGGACACAAGCCACCTTTTTATATGACATCTGGACAGTAAGTATCATTACTAATCAGGGAAAGCTTCATAGAAGAGGTGTTGCTTCAGTCAAAGCAGGGTTAGTAGATCAGCTAGCTACAGCAGAACCCTGGACCACTAGACACCACTATCAGTCAATCTTTTCTCCTCTCCTTCCTGAAATAGTTACAAGTAAGTGGAATTGCCTTTCTATAAAAGCAGCTATAAATTTTGTTCCATCAATCAAGCATTTAATAAGCACTTACTACATGCCAGACAGTTGTACAAAGTACTAGGGATACAAAGACAAAAAAAAAAATAATAGCAATCTCTGTCCTCTAGGAGTTTACATGCACAATGATAGATAGGTAGGTAGATAGACAGATGGATAGATAGATGGATAGAAAGCATTTATATAGTGCCTACTATGTCTTGGTCAC
>NW_020943505.1:0-5513 GCF_900497805.2 Vombatus ursinus | reverse complement strand
ATATTGAAACTGGGAATCTTTGGACATACCTTGGATTGTAAAATAGGACTGAGCTAATATGAGATCTTATTGAAGAGGTACAAATGTGACAATGAAGTCCATTTCTTACTTGAAAGTCACAGATGAACAACTTAAGGACATTTCTGAAGCTTTCCACTTATCACAGAAGGGGTGTTAGGCATTCTGCCTGTCACTCCCCTCTCTTAAATTACACCAATTCACATCAATTTTTTTTCTGAAAATGATCGAATTTTGTCAATTTCCTGAAATAATTACAAGGTAGAGTTGTTTCCCTGACATGTGAAGAATACTGGCAGAACAAATTATCTACAAATAGTTGTCTTCTATTGATGAGAGGAAGAAATGGAAAGATCATAGCCTGGCTTGCTGAGGTAGGTAAAAGGGAAAGGAAGGATAAAGGGCTCCCTTCTTCTCAAATCCAGCTGTTTTTATTCTCTTTTCATTCTAAGACTGATTTTTTAATGTCTTATTTCATGAAAATCCATAAACAATCTTTTGAATTGTCTTTGTTCTAATGTCTTCTCAAAGGATTCATACTATGTTCCAAGAACCTAGAGTTCTTCTCTTCCCACCTTGATATGTATAGAGTCTCCTGGTTTCCTTGAATATTGTCAAGTGAATTACCTGAGAGTGACATGTCTCTCTTCCCTATGCAATATATTCAAACTAACAAGTTTCCTTAAAGCCAACTTTGATTTTAATGCAGCTATGTAGATATCAACAATAAAAAAAAATCTACAAACACTTCTTTTTTTGTACCTTCATTGGAAATTTTTGGTTTTATTTTGTTTTGTTTTGTGTTTTATATAAACTATCTAATTATAAATCTTAGGTGACAAATGTCACAGATAATTTCATGCAAATTATATATATAATATGTATATATGGAATATTGGAATATATAGAATATATACATATATGTATATGTATATGTATGTATACACACACACACACACACACACACACACACACACACACATATATATATATATATATATAAGATTGACTACTACTCATGGTTGGTAGCTCAATCACCTATGTGATATATGGTGTTTTTCAGGGTACTATTAAGAAAAAAAAATCATAAACAAAGTCCTATCATATCACTGAAAGTGATAGGTATTAAGTATACCAAATTTTTGTGCAGGCTCAAATTCATTGTGTAGATAGCAAAGAAATCTGTCTGTGGTGCAGACTAACATTAAGGAGTTATTATGGAAAGTAAGAAGATTTTTGCATAACTCCTTGATGTCATGCTGAACAGCAAGAGGTATTCTCAAATATCCTACATGACAGAATCTCTTGTGATTGATACATCTTAGATTCAAAGAGCACAAGTCCTTTTCTTCTTAGACTGCTTTCCTTGAATGGAAGAAATGAAAAAGTGGAATGAAACAACATCAATTCAAGTAACTGAATTCGTTCTCCTGGGTATCACAGATCATCCTGACCTGCAGATCCCCCTTTTCTTTTTATTCCTCATCCTCTACCTGGCCATAATTATGGGGAACCTGGGTCTGATTATCTTGACCAAGGTTGATTCTCACCTGAAAACTCCCATGTACTTTTTCCTCAGAAATCTGGCATTTATTGATCTTGGATACTCCACAGCAATTGGCCCCAAAATGTTAGTTAATTTTGTAGTGGAGAAAAATACCATTTCTTACAGTGCATGTGCAACCCAGCTAGTTGTCTTTATAACATTAATGGTAAATGAACTTTTGATGCTAACAGTGATGGCCTACGACCGCTACGTAGCCATCTGTAATCCTCTGCAGTACATGGTCATCATGTCAGACAGAGTATGCTGCCTTTTGGTTTCCATCCCATATCTTTACAGCTTGTTTGAAGCACTGCTGATTACAATTAAGATTTTTAATTCATCTTTTTGGAAATCTAATGTAATTAGTCATTTTTACTGTGATAGTCTTCCCCTCTTAAGTATTTTATCTAGTGATGCAAAGGATGTAGAATTAATTCTTCTGAGCCTTTCTGCTTTTAATTTAGTTTTCTCCCTGCTGATTGTTCTTGTTTCATATGGACTCATTCTTGTGGCCATCCTCAGGATGAACTCTGCTGAGGGCAGACGCAAAGCCTTCTCCACATGTGGCTCCCATCTCACTGTGGTGGTTGTATTATATGGAGCACTGACTTTCATGTACCTGCAGCCCAAGTCTAGCCACTCCTTTGATACAGACAAGGTGGTTTCTGTCTTTTATACCCTGGTCATTCCCATGCTCAACCCTTTGATCTATAGTTTGAGAAATAAGGAGGTGAAAGGTGCCTTGAAAAGAGCCTTAGAAAATCAATGCAAATGTCTACTTTGAGGTATCATATAAAGCAATATGCTAATTGATTATTAGAAACAAATACCAAACCTGTGATGTTTATATGACTTGTGTTATCAGGTTTTATGGAAGAATAATTTAATCTTGTAGAGATTAAAGCATGCACCTTTAGCCAGATACCTCTTAGTGACAGGGGAAAGATACAAATCTAGCTCTTTCTGACACAGAATATTAGACTCTATGCACTATACCTTGTTGCTGTTCACCAAAGGATCACTGTTCCAGCTTCTTCTTCATCCTCTTCCACCTCCATCATCTCCCCACATTATTTTTCATGTGGCTCATTTCTACCTCTTGTGTTCTGAACTATGTAGCAAAAGCATAGAGTTAGTAGGGAAAATATCATATATTAATGGCATGTCTGACAAGTGAAGCCTTTATAGCATATATATGGGGGAAGTATAGACAGACCCCCCTGAATGGGTGAATAGAAACTTGATCTGCATCATGGAATAAAGCAAATCTCAAATTAAATTGTGATCCCATCACGGAGCCCTATGTAAATCCATAGTAGATATTTTCCCAAGCACCCAAATGTCTCACCACGAAGGATTCAAACAAATGCAGGGGGGAGATAAGAGATGAAATATTGCGGTCTAGTGACCAGTATTAGGTCATGAGATAAGGTATATGAAATGTTAGAGGACACAGAATAACTTCTTAAACCATTCATCTTTTCTGGATTCTGCTTGGACTTCTTCTGACCTTCAAACTATCAGGATATAAAAGTTTTATGCTGTGCTGGATTTGTTGCTTTTATTTTTGAACTGATCCTTTTTTTGTAACTAATAATTCCCTTATGTCCTTATATGTTCAAAAGGCATTGATGAAATAACTACCAATTTGGGGATATATACATGGTAAGTCAGTTCCTAAGTCATTTCCTAAGACCTGTAATCTAACAAGTTATTTAGTTTTAAAGACATTTTTATGACCTTTATCAGAAAAAGATTTTTAATACAAATTATTCTCTCTATACATCTACCATGAGCAACGAAGGGTAAAGACTCACAAGGTGTAATACCTGATGTTTTTCAGCCACAACAATTCTTGTAGACTCTTAAACTTTATTTAAGATAGGTATCTATCTAACTACAATTAGAAAGTGAGGATCTACCCTGAAAAAAATCATGTCACCAAAGGGTATTCTGATCAATTAGGAAACATTTATTAAGAATTGGTTATTTCTAAAATAATTATCTATGTGTTACTATCTGTATACTACTGCAGAGTATATCCATCTGTATAATATCTGTATACTTCACAGAGAGATATATTATGTATGCATTTCTACTATATATATAAATTTTCTACTATATATATAAACACATGTGCACACACCTATATAAACATATGTCTATATACATGGTGTGTGTGTGTGTGTGTGTGAGAGAGAGAGAGAGAGAGTGAAAGAGAAAGGAGAGAGAGAGAGAGGGAGAGAGAGAAAGAAAGAGAGAGTGAAAGAGAGAGAAAGGAGAGAGAGATAAGAAATCATGAAAAATGGTTTTGGAGAGGTGGGTAATATAATCCAATTAGTCACAATCCTGAAGTAGATTTTTTTTAAGAATTACATGGAGATCTTACTGATAAATGCTTAAATTGTCCAATGGTTATATTGGAAGTTTAGTTATTTTGATAAACAATTCAGTGGCACATCAAATTTGAAAGAAGATTAAAAAAATATAGATTCACCTAAGCGATTCACTTTTCTAAAGGGATCAGAAATGTTTTGTTTGGCCCTAAGAAAACTTTTAAAATGAGCTGTCCAAAAGTGGAATGAGCTTTCTTATATGCACTAGGTTCCTCTTTACTAAGGACCTTCGCCCAAACATGCTGGATGACCATTTTATGGTCATTATGGACAGTTCCTGGGACACAGTAATGAATAAAAAATCATTTAAGAAATAATTAATTCTTAATAAATGTTTGCTGATTGATTAAATATATGTTGATGACTTGTGATTTCTTGGGGTGGATTCTTCCTTTCTAAATGCCTTTCTTAAATACATGTGCATCAGTGTATATGCAAGCATAGGTTGTACTAGAGGCCTCTGAAGTTTCTTTCAACTCTGTGATTCAATGAATGTTCTACTCTATCTACCAACTTACTCTAGTAAAACTCAGTGTTTGCTTAGCCCTTATCTTTTCCCCCATTTCAATCTGTTCTGTCTCAGACAGAACCACTATACGGTCAATTATTTTTATTCATTTTAAAAACATTTTACAAGTGATCCATTCATAGTGCCTTGAGGGTAGGGATGCTTATATCACTGTCCATCAGAGTGTGTTATATAAACTACCTTAGTAAATGTTGATTGAATTGAACTGATCTGAACTGGATTAGATTAAATTGAATCAGATGAAACATTTAGTGGCAAATATATTAAGCCACTCCAGCAGTTTTTAATTTGGTATTACAGGTGGTTCATGAATTTAAATTAGGAAAAAAAAGAAACATATATATAATTTTTATTTTCGTTAATTTTGGCTTCCTTGTTAATCATATGCTTTTGCTTTTTCTTTTTAGTTATTTTTTTTTCCTGTGAAAGATTCTATAAGATTCAGCAGACTGCCAAAGGGGACCATGACCAAAAAAAAAAAAAGTTTAAGGATCTCTGAGTTATACCTTAGCATTAACTTGTGTAAAGTGTTATCTATGAGAAATATCTTACTAATTAATGTTGATGTGAAAAGTTTCAATAGCTTATTAAAAATGCACTAAAATTTTAGAAACTATTTGGTAACTGACATTCCAGGTTTAAAATCAAACTTAGTCTTTTGGACCTTATGAGCAAGGCATTCTCCTGCCATCTAGTGTCAGTCTTGCAAGAAAAATTTGAGAAATCTGTAAACCCACAGGGTTAACGAACAAGAAACAAAAGGTGTGTGCTGGACTCAAATCCCACAGGTATGTGACTGTCCATTGTCATTATTTTTTTTTGTGTGTGTAAGCATTTATACATCATCAGAAATAAAAAAAAACACTATAAATCAAGGGTTGATTTTTTTATGTTTTATGTTTTAGGAAACATAAATGTATTTTTATGTATTTATGTTTTAGAAAACATAAATAATGTAGATTAAAATGAACAAGTTTTGTGTGTGTGTGTGTGTGTGTGTGTGTGTGTGTGTGTGTGTGTGTGT
>NW_020943504.1:0-2301 GCF_900497805.2 Vombatus ursinus | reverse complement strand
GCTATTCAACACCACAGCATCAACCTCGGCTTTCACCTCTTCAAGTTGTTTGGAAATGACTCTTCCTAGCCTCAGTATGGCAGAGACAAGCTCAGTTTCCACTCTGGACACATCAGCCTCAGAGGCTGCCTTGGTGACCGCATGGACAGAGCCTGCCCTGGTTGAGTCCACAGCCACAACGGACATCAGCAGAGAAGCTAAGATCTTACTTGTGGATTGTGGTTCCATCCACAAGTAAGATGCCAACCGACTCAGCTGCCCCTTGGACCGCCATGACTCTGGACACTGGTAAGAACAGTTCTTTCTCTATTGTCTCCCCCTGGAACTTCCTGGGGTTGTATTCTAGGGGAATATAGGGAGGAAGCAGTCATCACAGCTTGTGGCCTCTAAGTCCAACATGTCCAGAGAGGAGGCCAAGTTTGGCCACTATCCCCTCATGACTTGAGAAGGATTCCAGAAGCAGTAGTAATAAGAGCATTGCATTTGGAGTTAGAGGACCTGGGTTCAAATCCTATAGGGTTCTGCTACCTTCTACAAAACCAGGGAAGCTGGATCAGGAAAGCCAGATCAGTAAGGTTGGAGGTTGCAGGGATGAAGGGGTAAACTTTTGTTTGGGATTCTGAGTACACAGCTGTGAACATAACTCTGGGCACTTTGTTCATAGGATTGAGGACATTCCAGGACCAGAGTTCTTGTCAATCCATTTACACACTACTGGGCAGATCAATAATAGTTAACACACACATACATCTCCTAATATGTGCTAAGTACTTTGCTAAGCACTTTACAATTATTATCTAATTTAAACCTCACAACAACCCTAGGAGAAGATAGGTGCTGTTATTACAGATAAGGAAACTGAGGTAGACAGAGGTTAAGTAACTTGCCCAGGGTCACACAGCTAGCAAGTGTCTGGAGCTGAATTTGAGTCAGTTCTTCTTGACTCCAGGCTTAGAATTCTATCCACTGCTCCCCCTAACTGCCCAGACCAGCTCCATATATAGATATATAGATAGATGTTAGATATAGGCTGATGGATAGATGGATAGATATAGGTAGGTAACTAGATAAAAGTAGGTAAATGGGTGGATGGATGGATAGATAAAATGATAGATATAGGCTGATAGATATAAGTACACAGATGGATATGACAGCTAGCTAGGTAGATAGATGGATTGGTAGACAGATGGGTAAATAGACAGATGATAGAAGGGAGATAGATGTAGGCTCATAGATAGATGGCTATAGATAGGTAGATGCATAGATCGATAGATGGCTAGCTAGCTTGATGTAGGCTGACAGACCATAGGTTGATAGAGGGAACCTGAGTTCAAATCTGGCATCAGATATTAACTTTCTAGCTGTGTGACCCTGGGCAAGTCACTTAACTCAGTTTCCCCATTTGTAAAATGATCTGGAGAAGGAAATGGTGTGCTACTTCAGTATATTTGCCAAGAAAACCCCAAGTCATGCTGGTAAGAAGTGGTGATGGGGGTCTGGACTAGGGTCACAAAATGGGGAGAAGGGGACAGATGGGAGAGATGTTGTAAATGTAGAATCACTGAGACTTGGTGCCTGTTGGATGAGAGAGGTGAAGAAAAGAGAAGAGCTAAGGATGGCGGAGGAGGTTTTGAGTCCTGGACACTGATAGGACAGCAGTGCTCCTGTTTGGGTGTGTGCCCAAAGAGCAGATGTGAGGATTTATGTCCCTCCTTTATAGCACCTGGGAGAGCCGGACTGGAATTCTTTATTATGAACTTCACCATAACCAACATGGTGTATATAGAAGAAATGGAATACCTGAGCTCGGAGAAATGCAATTCCACAGAGCAAGTCCTACAGCACCTATACCATGGTCTACCCCACAGTTGTGTTTCTCAGGGCTGGGGATCCAGCTCTGTCCTGTGCATTTATTTACTCACACCCTTCCTCCCTTCTTTCTTTTCTAGCTTGAAACCCTGTTCAAGAACAGCAGGCTTGAAAACTATTCCGGGTGTAAGCTGATCTCACTGAGGTGAGAGCCCTGAGAAAGACTGGACCCATGATCCCCTGTGGATCCAGACTGGGTCTGGCCTGGGTCTGCCCCTCTATCTCCCTCCTCCTTATCTCCCAAGCTGGAAGGAGTATGTCCATTCTCATGGCTGGCCATCTTGGAAGGGAAGGCAAGGGAATAAGCATTATATGGCACCTATTATGTGCCAGGCACTGTGCTAAGTGCTTTACAAGCATGAACTCCTTTATTCCTCACAACAACCCTGAGAGATACATGCTGTTATTACCCTCATTTTACAGTTGAGAAAA
>NW_020943503.1:0-1214 GCF_900497805.2 Vombatus ursinus | reverse complement strand
ACTGCAGACAGTACAAAATATTTGGGAGTCTACCTGCCAAGACAAAAGCAAGAAATATATGAACATAATTACAAAACACTTTTCGCACAAAAAAAGTCAGATCTAAATAATTGGAAAAATATCAGTTGCTCATGAGTAGGCAGAGCTAATATAATAAAAATGACAATTCTACCTAATTTAATTTACTTATTCCATGTCACACCAATCAAAGTACCAAAAATTATTTTATATAACTAGAAAAAATAATAACAAAATTCATCTGGAAGAAGAAAAGCTCAAGAGTATGAAGAGAATCACTGAAAAATAATGCAAAAGAAGGTGGTTTAGCCATACCAGAACTCAAACTGTACTACAAACTGGAAATAAACAAAACATTCTGGTATAGGCTAAGAAATAGAGTGCTGGATCAGTGGAATAAATTAGGTACAAATTATATTATAGTAAATGATCATAGTAATCTAGTGTATGATAAACACAAAGATCCAAGCATATGGAACAAAAACTCATTATTTGACAAGCACTGCTAGGAAAATATACACCAACATCTCACACCATGTACCAAGAAAGTTCAAGTGGGTACGTGATTTACACATAAAGACTGATGCCATAAGAAAATTATAGAGCATGGAATTGCTTATTTGTCAAATTTTTGGATAAGGGAAGAATTGAGGACCAAGGAAGAAAAAGATTAAAAAATATAAAATTGATAATTTTGATTACATAAAGTTAAAAGATTTTTGCACAAAGAAAACCAATGCAACCAAAAGTATAAGGAAAGCAGAAAAATGGGAAAAGTTCTGCTACAACTATCTCTAAGAAAGGCCTCATTTGTCAAATATAGAGAACTTAGTCAACTTAGTCAAATTTATAAGATTACAAGAATTTATAAGAATACAAGTCATCCCTCAGTTGATAAATGATCAAAGGATGTGAACAGGCAGTCTATAATCATAAGAAAAATGCTCTAAATCACTACTGATTGGAGAAATACAAATTAAAACAACTCTGAGATAACACCTAACATCTGTCACATTGGCTAATATGACAAAAAAGGAAAATGTTGTATGTTGGAGGTGATGTGGGAAAAGTGGAACACGAATGCCTTGTTGGTGGAGTTGTAAACTGAAGAAACAATCCTAGAGAGCAATTTGGAACTATGCCCAAAGGGCTATAAAATTGTACATCCTCTTTGATTCAGCAATACCACTGCTAGG
>NW_020943502.1:677-1246 GCF_900497805.2 Vombatus ursinus | reverse complement strand
ACTATTTTGGAAGTGTTTTCCATGACTACACATTTATAACCTATGTTAAATCACTTGCCTTCTCAATGAGGGTGGATGGAGAGGAAGAAGGGAGAGAATCTGGAACTCAACGTTTTAAAAACGAATGCTAAAATTGTTTTTACATGTAACTGGGAAATAAGATATACAGGCAATGGGGTATAGAAACCTATCCTGCCCTTTAGGAAAATAGAAAGGGAAGGGAATAAGGGAAAGAGACAGGTGATAGAAGGGAGGTCAGATTGAGGAAGGGGTATTCAGAATGCATGTTGTCTTGGAGTGTGGGAGGGGAGAGTTAGGGAGAAAATTTGGAACTCAAAATCTTGTGGAAGTGAATATTGAAAATTAAAAATTAATTAATTATTTAATGTTAAAAAAGAAAGGGAAGTCTTTAGAGGAAAACTTCAAGACCCATGTCCAGGCCAAGGGAGTAAGTACTGAGTGGACCAGGCAGTTTGTATTCTCCATTCGTGATACCAGGTAGACTCAGGTTGGCATCAGATTTTCTGATGCCAGAGCTTCAAGGTGGGACCCATGCCTCATGCAAGACA
>NW_020943502.1:0-667 GCF_900497805.2 Vombatus ursinus | reverse complement strand
CTGATGGACATCCCTTCAGTTTCCAATGTTTTGACATGATGAAAGGGTCTGCAATAAATATTTTTGCATATATAAGTCTTTTCCCTTTTTTTATTATCTCTTCGGGATACATACTGGGTAAATGTACATTTTAGTGGCCCTTTCAGCATAGTTCCAAATTGCCCTTCAAAATTGTTGGATCAGTTCGCAACTCCATCAATAGTGTATCAGTGTCCTAATTTTTCCCCATCTTCTCCAACATTTATCATTTTCCTTTTTGATCATATTAGCCAATCTGTTAGATAGGAAGCGGTATCTCAGAGTTGTTCTAATTTGCATCTCTCTAATCAAAAATGATTTAGAGTACTTCTTCAATGCCTGTAGATATCTTTGATTTCTTCATCTGGAAACTGCTTGTTCATGATCTGACCATTTATCAAATGGGAAATGTAACCTTACAAATTTGACTCAGTTCTCTGTATATTTGAGAAATGAGGCCTTTATCAGAGACACTTACAATAAAGATCCCCCCCAGCTTTCTACTTTGCTTCTAATCTTATTTGCATGTGTTTTGTTTATGCAAAGGGTTTTTAATTTAATATTATCAAAAATTATCTATTTTACATTTTGTAATGCTCTTGTTTGGTCATGAATTCTTCCCCACAGATATGACAGGTAGAATATTTCT
>NW_020943501.1:0-1596 GCF_900497805.2 Vombatus ursinus | reverse complement strand
GATTTTTTTTAAAAAAGTAATAAAATTTGCGTATAAAGGACAAAAGGACAAGAATATCAAGAGAAGTAATGAGAGAAAATGGGAATATTAGGAAACCTAGCAGTACTAGATCTCAAAACCGTTTTGCAAAACTAATCATCTGAACAATTTAAGTATACTGAGGCAGAGAGAGAATAAGTAATTAATTTCCCAGAACTGATTAGGTAGACAATATACAGAAGCAAATGACTACAGTAACCTAGTGATGGATAAACCCAAGCATATCAGCAATTGGGATGAAAACAGTATTAAATGAAAATTGTTGATACAGTGACAAAGCACTGTGGCAGAAACTAGGTAGATACCAAATGAGTACATTTTTTTTTCTTTTTTAATTTATGGAATAAAACAAATATTTCCATAACAGTACACTAAAAAAGACGATTGTACATAAAACTGCAAATTCACTAGGCACACCTTGCTATTCCTTTTAAATATGCAGGAAAATTATCGGATTTTTTTCTTCCCTCTTCCCTAAGATGGCTACACAATTGTATAATTACACAATTTCACAATTTAAACATAAAGGGTAACATCGTCAGCAAATTAGAAGAAATTGTAAGAAATTACCTGTCAGAATTCATGAGCAGACAAGATAAAAAAGCTTTGAAACAACAAATTTATAAGAAAATTCCTCAATTAATAAATGCTTAAAGGCAGTTTTAAGGGGAAGTAATCCAAAATATCAAGAGCCCCATAAAAAAAAGTTCCAAAATACTAACATGTTGTCGTTGTTAAATCATTTTCAGTCATGTTTGACTCTTTATGATCTCATCTGGAGTTTTCTTAGCAGAGATATTAGAGTGGTTTGCCATATCCTTCTCGAGATCATTTTATAGATGATGAAATACTTAACCACATTATGTTACTTGCCTAGAGTCACACATATTAATTATCTAAGGATAGATTGGAACTCAGAAGTCTTCAGGCCCAGCACTGTATCAATTGTACCATCTAGGTAACCAAAAAAGGATTAGGTAATAAAAGAAAAGAGTAAGTTAAGTAAATGCAAATTAAGAAAATGCTTCACCAAGTTAGGATGGCTAGGTGGCTGAAAACTAAAAGAAGACAGTCTGTGGTAATAGGACTTCCTTAAAAAACATAACATAGGGGCAGCTAAGTAGTGCAGTGAATAGAGCACCGGCCCTGAAGTGAGGAGGACCTGAGTTCAAAATGGATCTCAGACTAGATACTTTACACTTACTAGCTGTGTGACCCTGGGCAAGTCACTTAACCCCAATTGCCTATTAAAAAAAACATTAAATAAATATTATGAGAACAAAGTACTATTTTAAAAGAAGAAAAGGAATTTTTAAAAATTCCTAATTCAGGAGGAAAAAAATCTATATTAGCATTTGAAAGAAACTAAAAACCTAACTCTTAAAACTTTAGGTCTTAGGGTGAAAAAACCTTATAATCTTTTGGTTACAAGAAACATAACTAAAAAAGTGAAGACCTACACAGAATAAAAATGACAGAGTATAACAAAATTTATTATTAATTCAATCCAAAAAAAAAAGCAGTAATTGCAATCAGGTTATCAAGTTTTATTGGTAC
>NW_020943500.1:0-38388 GCF_900497805.2 Vombatus ursinus | reverse complement strand
CTCTTCTTCCCTCCCCCCATTTCTACTGTAAATAATTCACTATTTTTCACAACTAAGATAGGACTAGGGCCCTGTGGGAGAGAAGAGATTTGGGATGACGAAAGATCTGCCTGGCAGGTATGACCCATGAACTCCTGGCAAGCCACCCTAGAGAGCAGGGTTCGTGCCCCTTTTCCTGGAAATAGTTGGGGCCCTCTTGTTGCTCAGGAACGAATATTTAGACTTTTCTTATCTTGGAAATAAACTTTCCTAGAAAAGATAATCTGATTTCTTATTCAGTCTTCCCTTCTCCAGCAGCAATCCCTTTTCTCCCAAGGAAGGTAATCCTTGTTTTATGCATTGCCCAGGCCTCTCTGGGTTATTTCTTAGGAACCATTGGGTTCCCAAGATCACAGGAGTCTTAACCTTCTCATCCAGGGCTCAGGAGAGGCAACCCTCTTCATCCTTCTCCCATTCCCACCACCCAGGTGGCCCGGTGTCTCATCTGCCTCCATTACAGAATTATAGACAGTTTGGTCTGGAAGGAACATTGGAACAAATCTCATTCCACCCCCTCATTTTATTGCCTGCTCCAAAGGGGACAATCTCTCTTGGATTAGAATTAGATATCAAACTTTCTTCCTCATTATTTCTGTGCTCAGGTCAAACTTGTCTCCCAGAATTTAATTTTTCCTCATGTTGATGAATCATGAACCTCAGATGCTTTCTATTCACAGCTAAAAGCACCTGTGACCTTTCAAAAAAAAAAATGAGAAATCACTTTAGGAAACCTCCCTAAAAGAAAGGGGCCCATACTCTCTTGGGAATCATGGGAAATAAGTAGCTGGCAATGAACTGTTTCAGAAAACTCTTTTTTCTGTAGCTAAGTGTGTTTGTGGAGGGATTGGTAGGTGATCTTGATTCGGGGAAATCTGCAAAGTGAGGGAAGATGCATGGGCAGAGTGGGAAAGTAAAGAGGTATCTTAGTGGAAGGAGAGACGGGGATAGAAAAGTAGCGAACACACGCAGGTATGACGGGGAGTTTTCCAACCTGAGTTCTATGAGAGGCCGGGGAGTACAGCACCCACCATGGGGTCTGAAAAACTGAGGATGAAAAAAGGAGCAGCCAGACTGAAAGGAAAAGAAATTTATTAAGGCACTAAAGAAAACTGCTCCCTGATAGCAGCTTTAGTTTTTTAGGCATAGATTGGGTTTTCATATAGCTTTTTAGGCTCATTTAGAGCCCATCAAGTGAGATAATATTTGTCAAGTGCTTAGCATAGTGCCTGGCACATAGTAGGCACTAAATAAATGCTTATCCCTTTCCCCTTACCACTTAGAATACAAAGCCATTCAATCAATGGCACAATGGAAATGGGGGGAGTGTGTGAGCCTTGGGGTGACAGGGGTTTTTAAAACTCAAATTTGTCCCCATGGGGAAATGCATTTCCTTCTTAGTAGTGAGTCTTATCAGAATATCCTGTGTTGGCAATCTGAACCAAAGCTGCGAAAGCCCCAAACCTGAAACTTGAAAGGAAAGGAAATCCTAAATATGAATTTATCTTTTCAGTCCCTTTGAAAATCATCCCCATTGGCTCCAGTATAGGCACTGCCATTTTCAGGCTGGTTCCTTCACATGTGGAATCCCCGTTTCAATCTTTTCCGTATTGAAAATGTTTTCCCTCTTAAGTACCACTCATCTGGAACGTATTTGAGGCAAGTGGTAAGAGAAATGTTACAGGACACCTCGACTCCTCTTAAATTTGCCATGGATTGCTGTGTAGTCTTACTCAGGAGGAGAAGGTTAAAGATTAATAGCAAAGTTTTGGGGCAGGGAGCGGGAGGGGAGGGGAGGGGATTGGGAGTGGTAACAGCAATTCAAGACCCACGCTGATAAAATGACTGCTGCTCCTCCCCCATGGTTTTGGGATGAAAACATCAGGTTTGGTGAGGAGAGGGAGGATTGACAAGAGCAAATACGGTACCACATTCATTTACTCGGTAAAAAGTCACTGGACTTGGGACTCAGGAGTGCCAGCCACAGGACTGCTAAAGGCTATAGCAAGGAAGGGGATTGAACCCAAGGTGCAAGACGGGATTGGCTCATGCCCTATAGAATGACCTGGAACTAGGATCAAAGGAGAGACTGTTGTCTTTGTTCCTACCTTGGAGCAGGAAGCTTCTGGAAGACTAGAACAGCTAAACTCGGTGATTGTCTTAGGATGCCTTTATTTTAGCCTCGCTTCCATGGATGCTCATTTGTGCTTTTCCAAAGTGACGTCTTCCGCCTCTTCCCCCTCTTCCCGCTGAGGACTAACGAAGGTGTCAACACAGGTAGGATTTCTTTTCTCTTCTTTTCCTGGGACTCCCAAGTGCGGATGCCCTATCCCACTATAAGGAAATGGTGTTGAAAGAAGAGACCACGTCTCTCTATGTATTTTAAAAGCTGGAAAACCGTACCGACCAGTTTCATTTTACGGGCCACCAGTTTTTTTTTTGACGTAGGAGAATAATAATTTAGGTTTTTATTTCAAGATTAAGATAATTGTAAAGAAGGGAGTATAGTAGCAACAGCACCTGGGGGTCCTGGCTGTTCATTGCTTTTACCCTCCAGGAAATGATCACAAAGCAGTGTGTAAGCCTGGCCTCGCGAGCAGAGCCAGCATGGTACCGTGGAAGAGTACTGGATTTGAAGTCAGAAAACCTGGATTCAAATCCTGCATTTTCCACTATCTATGTGACTTTGGGTGTGTTACTTAACCTCTTTTACTCTCTGAAATCTGTGATTCTATTAGTCAGGACTGTTGTCCTCCCTGTTACTCTCCCTCCCCCCACACACTCTCCATTCTCATCTCTACAACAGCTTCCTGGTTTGTGTCAGGTGAGAATATAGTTTAGAGCTCAATGTAACAACATGACTCTACACCATCCCCTCCGTTATTGCCAAGGTGTTTCCCCACAGCACCAACCAAGTGGAAAGGGAAGAAAGGGAAGGAACAAAGGAACTGGGTGGTAAGATGTCTAGAGCACTGGGCCTGTAGTCAGAAAGACCCTAGTGACCCTGGGCAAGTCACTTAATCTTTGTCTGCCTCAGTTTCCTCAACTGTAAAATGGGGAACATAATAGCACCTCCTTCAGAGGATTGCTGTGAGATAATATTTGTAAAATGCTTGCATGGTGCCTGGCACGTGGTAGGCACTTAATAATGCTTGTTCCCTTCCCTCCCTACTAGCTGTGCCTCAGTTTCCTTATTTGCAATATAGGGAGACATTGGATTCAATGGCCTCTAAGGCTCTAAATCTATCATTTTAGAATAATAAAGTTCTTAAATCTATCTATAAATATCTTAAATATATAATATATTTTATATAAATTTATATATTTTAAAAATATATATTTTATATTATATATTTTATAAGAATATAAAAATATCTCAAATCTATAAATAAAGTTCTAAATCTATCATTTTAGAATAAAGTTCTTAAAACATCAACAAATTTAGGCTGAAGGTATTGCCCCCGTGGTCGTTGCTGGGTGGTAAATATTTGAGGGAGGATTTGAACCCAGGTCACTCTGACTCCAAGGCCAGTGTCCTATCCTATATACCATGACTCTCAGCAGAACTGTAAGTAACAAATATGCATAGTCAAGTTGGCCGCATTAAAAAAATATATCTCACCCTGTATATTTATTCTTGAGAGACTTAATTCTGACGGACACAATGATCAACCGTGATTTCAGAGCACTGATGGTGAAAAATGCTATCTACTCCTTGGCATCCATCCCTTGGGAAAGCAGGTCTAGGCGGAGATCTCTTGGCAGTCGGAAATGAATTTACTGAGTGCTTAAGGAAGAGGAATCACATTAAGGAGAGAGAGGGACAAAGATGGGAGGTGGAAATCTGAAAGAGACTCAGCTTCACCTGCTTCACCAGGTGACCCAGACCATTCTCCATAGGAACACAGAAGCAGGTTCATCACAAGGACCCCGACTGAAGGTTTCTCAGGAGAGCCTGGCAACTTCCGGTATCTTCCTCCTCTCATTGCTGTGTCCTCAACTGGCAGAAACTCCCAATCAGCTCTCTCCTATCCTAATAACAGGTCCCAAGGTGTACCTTTCAATTTGGCCAGTCTAGTAATAGATGTGGGCTCCTGGACTAGGAGAGAGCTTTGGGGGAAACTGTGCTTAGCACATAATCGGTGTTCAATAAATGCTTGAAATGTAGGAAAAACGACTCAAAATGAATGCTCTGCATATGATCCTTTAAGGATAGTTGGGTTTGACCATAAAAGCAGTGAATTAGACAATTGACAGAGTTGACCACCTTCTACTTGTGAATACTCTCTCCTCTCTAGGTTTTCATGACACTGGTCTCTTCAGTTTTTCTCTTTACTTGTCTGAGTGCTCCTTAATTTCCTTTGCTGAATCTTCATCCATGTCATATACACAGTCACACATGTTGTATCCACAGTTAGTGGACATCCCCAGGCCTCTGTGACCTTGAGCAAGTCACAATCTATCTGGACCTCAGTTCCCTTTTCTGTAAAATAGGGATACCAGCCCTATTTTAAAAGTATTACGCAAAAGAATCAAATGTGAAAGTGCTTTAAAAAAACAAATGCAAAAAGGACTACAGAAGGAAAAGATAATATCAATATCCTATTTTATATGAGGAATCACACTCTTACTTTTAAGAAAGAATTTCAGGGGGGCAGCTAGGTGGCACAGTGGATAGAGCACCGGCCCTGAAGTCAGGAGGACCTGAGTTCAAATCCGGCCTCAGACCAAATACTTGACACTTACTAGCTGTGTGACACTGGGAAAGTCACTTAATCCCAATTGCCAAAAAAAAAAAAAAAGAAAGAAAGAAAGAAAGAATCTCAGTTAATGTCTTGGATTTTCAAGAAGAAACTACTGAATATTTCTCAGCAGTGATCTCCAGAGACACAAGGTCAAATCCTAAAAATAATACAATAATAAGATTGTGTTTCCTCATCACTGGAAATATTCAAATAAAGATTGGACAACTACTTGTCCTGGTTAGAGGGGCCTTAATGTTTTGACCAAGGTTTGAATTAGATGATCGGTGACCCTGACATTAGAAATCTATATAAAATTCCTTTTCTGGGCTTCTCTGTAGCCCTGGATGGGGATCCTTCTGGGTTACACTAGGATCCAGGTGATAAAGCCAAAGGAAAGAAGTGTGTTAAGAGATGGATGATTGAAATGAGAGGTAACCTCACAGATAGTGAAGAATAAGAGTTCTGAACTTTCAACTTGAATTGATGGCAAAAGACAACACTGAATCTTTCTTCATAAATGGCCTAACCTCTTGAATCTGGTTATCAGCTGAATTGCAGCCTGGAAGACCAACATTCATTTATGGCATTGTGGAGATAACCATGGACT
The DNA here is from genome assembly GCF_900497805.2 of Vombatus ursinus. Taxonomy (NCBI): domain Eukaryota; kingdom Metazoa; phylum Chordata; class Mammalia; order Diprotodontia; family Vombatidae; genus Vombatus; species Vombatus ursinus. Next base: position 33,000 of record NW_020943500.1, on the reverse strand, counting down.
TCCCGCAGTTATCTTAACCTCATTGAACTGAACAAAGGTTATATCAGGGACTCAACTCTCTGTCTTGCATCTGGCTTAATCTCCTATAAAATTTTGAAAAAGGAGATAGCACCTGCCCAAGAGAAAGACATGGGGAGACATAGAAACACTTGATCTCCAGATATTCCACACCTAGATCTTTGGAACTTGTTAGCCAAGATTATGGAGGAGAAAGAGTGAGCAAACTACAGGAACAAAGTTTATGAGGTCTTGTTAAAAGGAAAGGGAGGAAGGACAAAGAATCCCAATCTATAGCTAAAGACTGAGATGGCAGGATTGTTGAAGTTTACAAATATAGGAGTCAAGAAAAGAAATGACTATGAAAAAGATCTAACTATTCTGAAAGGCGTTTAGTCATCATTATAACCATTACCATGTTTCCCAGATTTGGAAAGCTTCAGTTCTTGTCATGGCATGATCTAAAAAGATGGTATTTCCACTTTATGCTTAACAAATTCTATCCTTTATTGACCACAATACCTATTAATTCTACTCATCCACTTTCCTTTTTGATAAGCATATACCAGAAAGCCTGTTGGCACATACCTCCAAATAAGCATGTTTTAATCCAGGCTTTTACAATTCAGTGCAATGACAATTCAGCAAACTTTAAGTCCTACCTTGCCCTCAGCACTATTTTAGGTCCTGAGGAGAGACAAAATTTATTTAAGAAACATTTCCTGCTCTCATGAAACTGTCTAGGAAGTAACGTTTCTAGTAAGGAAAAGTCAGCTTTAGCAGTAAGAGAAGAAAGAGAAATTGAAAGTATTAGAATAGGCAAAAAGAAACAAAGCTATCACTCTTTGCAGATGATATGATGATATACTTAGAGAATCCTAGAGAATCAAGTAAAAAACTACTTGAAATAATAAACAACTTTAGCAAAGTTACAGGCCATAAAATAAACCCACATAAATCATCAGTGTTTCTATATATTACCAACAAAGCCCAACAGCAAGAGATAGAAAAAGAAATTCCATTTAAAGTTACTGTAGACATTATAAAATATTTAGGAGTCTACCTCTGGAAACCTACAGGAGTTATATGAACACAATTACAGAACACTTCATGCAAATAAAGTCAGATCTAAATAATAGGAAAAACATCAGTTGCTCATGGGTAGGCCGAGCTAATGTGATAAAAATGACTATTCTACCTAAGCTAATTTACTTATTCAGTGCCATACCAATCAAACTACCAAAAATTATTTTATGGAGTTAGAAAAAATAATAACAAGATTCATTTGGAAGAACAAAAGGTCCAGAATATCAAGGGAACTAATGAAAAGACATGCAGGGGAAGGTGGCCTAGCCATTCCAGATCTTAAATTGTATTATAAAGCAGCAATCATTAAAACTGCTTGGTATTGGCTAAGAGATAGAGTGGTGGATCAGTGGAATAGGTTAAATATGCAAGACACAGTAGTCAATGACTATAGTAATCTATTATTTGATAAACCCAAAGACCCCAGCTTCTGGGATAAGAACTCACTCTTTGACAAAAACTGCTGGGAAAACTGGAAAAGAGTATGGCAGAAACTAGGCATAGACCAAAATCTCACACCATATACCAAAATAAAGTCAAAATGAGTTCATGATTTAGATATAAAGGCTGATACTATAAGCAAACTGGGAGAGCAAGGAATAGTTTACCTATCAGATTTATGGAGAACAGAAGAATTCATGACCAAACAGGAGATAGAGAACATTATGAAATGCAAAATGGATAACTTTGATTACATTAAATTGAAAAGTTTTTGCACAAAGCCAATGCAACCAAGATTATAAGGAAAGTAGAAAATTGGGAAAGAATTTTTACAAACAGTGTCTCTGATAAGGGCCTCATTTCTAAAATATATAGAGAATTCAGTCAAATTTATAAGAATACAAGTCATTCCCCAATTGATAAATGGTCAAAGGATATGAACAGGCAGTTCTCAGATGAAGAAATTAAAGCCATCTGTAGTCATATGAAAAAATGCTCTACCTCACTATTGATTAGAGAAATGCAAATCAAAATAACTCTGAGGTAACATATTACACCTATCAGATTGGCCAACACGACAAAACAGGGAAATGATAAATGTTGGAGAAGATGTGGGAAAATTGGAACATTAATGCATTGTTGGTGGAGTTGTGACATGGCCATTTTGGAGAGCAATTTGGAATTATGCCCGAAGGGCTATGAAAATGTGCATACCCTTTGACACAGCAATAGTACTTCTAGGGCTATATCCCAAAGAGATCATACAAATGGGAAAAGGACCCACATGTACAAAAATATTTATAGCAGCTCTTTTTGTGGTGGCAAAGAATTGGAAATTTAGAGGATGCCCATCAATTGGGGAATGGCTGAACAAGTTGTGGTATATGAATGTAATGGAATACTACTGTGCTATAAGAAATAATGAACAGGCTGAATTCAGAAAAACCTGGAAAGACTTGTATGGTCTGATGCTGAGTGAAGTGAGCAGAACCAGGAGAATGTTGTACACAGTAACAGCCACATTGTGCAAAGACTAATATTGATAAACTTAACCCTTCTCAGCAATACAAGGATCTAAGACATCTCCAAAGGCTTCATGATGGAAAATGCTATCCACATCCAAAGAAAAACTATGGAGTTTGAATGTAGATCAAAGCATACTATTTGCTAATTTTTTTCTTCTGTTGTGTTTTGTTTCCTTTTTCTGGTGGTTCCTCCTATTGGTTCTAATGCTTCCTTACAGCATCACTAATGTGAAAATATGTTTAATAGGAATGTGTATGTATAGCCTATTTCAGATTGCATGCCGTCTTGAGGAGGGAGGTGGGGAGAGAGGGGGTGAAAAATTTAAAACTCAAAAGCTTATGGAAGTAATTGTTGATAAATCAAAATTAATTAATTAAAAAAAGAAACTGTCTAGTAAAGGGGAATGCAATATCCACTAATGACTATAATACATGATAAATAATAATAGATGTCATTTATATGCCCTTTTTAAAGGTCTGCAAAGCACTTAAATATAACCCCTGAATTTATCTTTACAACAGCCTGTAGATGATGTTATCATCTTGTTTTGTAGATGAAGGAACTGAGGGTCAAAGAGGTTGAGAAGCTTGCCCAGGGTCACATAGCTAGTAAATGTCTGAGACAAGATTTGAACTCAGGTCTTGACTCCAAGTCCAGTATACTCACTATGCCGCCTACCTGTCCTATCAAAGGAATGAAAGCAGTGTGCTATGTGAGGTTTTACAACAGAAGGAGACATAGGTTTCTACCAATGCTTCCCTGGGGGGAGGTTTGCATTTGATTTGGGTCTTAAAGGATGGGTAGGTACAAAACAGGTAGAGGGTGAGGAAAAGAATGTTTCAGGCATAAAGACCAGTATGATATAAGCAAAGAGACAGTGGTAGGAAGGTATGGTGGTAGTGATGTAGTCCAACTTGCCTAGAAAGTAGAATATAAGGAAATTAGGAGTAATAGAAGGCTGGAAAGGTAGGATGGTGTCCACTCATGTAGGCCCTCAAAAACCAGACTATCTGACCTTTTACCCAGTAGGCAATAGGAAGAGTTTTGAGTAGAGACATATAGTCCTGTATTATACTATTTGATATAGAATTACAAGGTGACTCCATGAACAACTGTAATTAGTGTCCAAAGGAAAGTTACTGTTTCTCTCACCTTGAATTTCTGTGAGTCCACTGGACGTATGTAGCAAAAAAACAACTTTAGGTGGTTCTAGAGAAGACAATTCTAATGATCCTACTAATGACCAGTCATCTTGGGAAGAAACCTTTCAAAATATCATCTGTCTGGAAATTGTCTGACCCAGATCTCATGATGTCCATTACAGTGTGACTTCTCTGGGCCTAAATTTCTGAGGGCATTAGAATTTAATAGATAACTTCAAAGTCCTAACTCTAAATCCCGTGATCCTCTTCTTTTGGCTCACTTGCATAGTTTCTAACAAAGACTAACTCTTGTGGCTTAAAAAAAAGTCAAATTGATGCAGAAATAGAAAACCAATGCAAACACAACAGCATCCAAAACTTACACTTTTTTGTAATTCAAGTTTTCAAATGTCTGAATGGAGATAGTCTTGCCAGGTTACCCCAAGACATTGAAAGATATCTTTTTGGCCAATCTCCAAAGATAGCTTCAGTATTCTGCACCAATGTTTCATCTGGATCATTTACTTGAGGGTGATGAGGGGCAATGCTTAACTCAGCTAAGGTGCTAGTCCACAAATTGCTTAAATGGTTGAAATTTGTACATACTAATTTTCAGAAACAATAGCGTCTAGTGTTGTTTCATCATGTCTGACTCTTCGTGACCCCATGTGGGGTTTTCTTGGCAAAGTTACTGGAGTGGTTTGCTATTTCCTTTTCTAGATGAGGAAACTGAGACAAACAGGGTTAAGTGATTTGCCCAGGATCACACAGCTAAGTGTCTGAGGCCAGATTTGAACTCAGGAAGATAAATAAGTCTTCCTGACTCCAGGCCCAGCACTCTCTCCACTGTACCACCCAGCCACCCCAATAGTATCTATAGTTTTGGAATAATTAGCACAGAGTTGTGATCTTTCTAGCAAATGTGTTAAGATAAAACAAAGAATGCTTTGAGCCATTTAAAGATGGAATCTATCACAAAAAAAAAATTTCCACTTTAATAAGGGAAAACTCATTTATTGCTGGTTGAATTGTAAACTTGTAGAATCTTTTTGTAAAGCAATTTCACAGTGTACAATAAAAGTTACAAAAATAATTATATCCTTTGACCCAATATTTCTATTTGGGGGAATATACCCAGCATTTTTTTTAAAGAGCTATCTGTTCAGAGATTTTCTTAGCTGCATTATTTGTAATTGTAAAAATAACAACAAAACACCTGAAAACTACCTGTGTCCAATAGTGGGAAAATGATTAAACAAATTGTGATCAACTATTGCTAATAGAATACTATAATGAAATTAAGATAAACAAGTATGTGAAACATTAGGAAAAATGGAAAAATTTTTGTGAAATAATGCAAGATGAAAAAAAGAGAACCCAAAAGAGAATCTGCAGTAATTTCAATCAAATGTGAGAAAAATTAAATGAGAATGGACAGAGAAAAAATTCTGATGGAAATTTAGAGAGAGTGAATGAAAATATATTAACATGGTCTAAGTTGAATTTCATTGCATAGCAGGAGTGGGGAACCTGCGGCCTCGAGGCCACATGTGGCCCTCCAGGTCCTCAAGTGTGGTCTTTTGACTGAATCCAAATGTCACAGAACAAATCCCCTTAATAAAAGGATTTGTTCTGTAAAACTTGGACTCAGCTATATGCCTAGTAGTGGAATCTCTGTGTCAAGTGTGAGAGACATTTCAGTCACCTATCACATAATTTCAAATTGCTTTCCAGAATGATTAGATCAATTTACAGTTCCCTCAAAAGGGCATTAGTTTGCCCAACCCCTCCAGCATTGACTATTCCCATTTTCTGTCATCTGCCAATTGCTGGATGTGAGATTAAACCTCAGGGTTGTTTCGCTTTGCATTTCTTTTATCATTAGTGATTTGGAGTCTTTTTTCATATGGCTGGTAATATTTTCCAATTCTTCTTTTGAATCCTGTTTGTTTTTATCCTGTGATTACTTATCAATGGCTTTTGGTCATATATTTATGTTACTTATCTATATATTTTGGATATTGGACCTTACTCAGAAATATTTGATATTATTTTTCCCAGCTGACTGCTTCCCTTCTTAGCCTAGTTGTATTAATTTTAATCATGCAAAAGCTTTTTGATTTCGTATAATTGAAATTATATCTTTTATCTTTTGTAATCACCTGTAACCCTTGTTTAATTAAGAATTGACCTTCTATCTTTAGCTGTAAAAAATATATGTTTCTCCTCTAATTTTTTATGGCATGATCTTTAACATTCTGATCACATATGTATGTGACATGTTATGGGACATGGTATAAGATAGTGGCCTAAACCTAACTTCTCCCAGACTGCTTTCCAGTTTTCCTAGCAATTCTTGTCAAATCGGGATCATTTTCATCATCATCAAGCATTTATTAAGTTCTTACTATGTACCCAAGACTGAGGATACAAAGAAAGACAAAAACAAAGTCCCTTCCTTCAAAGAGCTTACATTCCAGTGGGGGAGAAAACATGCCAACAACTACACACATACAAGAGATATGTAGTATAAGTAGGAGGCAATCTCAGAGGTAAGGCACTGGGGAAGGAAGGAGAAAGGAATGGCAGTGTGACCCCAAAATTCCAATCCAATATGCAACGAAGGACACTGAGGCACTGCAAGCATTTTCAATTTATTAAGGAATTGGGGGGGTCCCTATTCAATTGGGTCCAATATCTTCCTCATGCTCAGGGACCCCTCCCCTTGGGTGCCAGCTACTTTTAAAAACTTGGGACAACACTAAAAATAGAATGAGGCAGTACAATTTCATGATTGGTTAACACTAGAAACAAGGAAAACCCTATGATTGGTTGAGGGTCATGTCCATCAATCATAATCACTTCGGCAGCAGGCTTTTGAGTCATTAACTACAGGTTTTCCCCAGTAAACGTATTCGACCTGCCATCTCAGCAGGGATTTTCATAGGAACTCAAACATCCTGTGTTTTGGTGAGCTGTATCCTAGGATATGAGGAAGTGGTGGGAGAAAGGAAAAGGTCACAACGGAGCAATGACAGTGATTCATAGGGGTGAAGGGTATTGATGCTGTAATCAGCAAGCTTCGGGGACAAATGTAATGTGATTTTCTATAACAGACAGTTACATGATTTTATCCTATAATCTACAATGATACCATTAATACATTGTATCAATATCACTAATACATACAAGGTTATTTGGTCCTAACATATATGACACTTATCCATACATAACTAACTTAATCCTATTCTGTTTAATTCACTAATCCAATCACTGATACCCATCAAATCACAATAAACTGAGTAAATGCTGATTCATTTGAGTAGGGGAGCATCAAAATTGTCACAGTAGAAAAGGTCTCTTGTAGAAAGAAAGATTTGAGCTGAGTCTTGAAGGAACCCAAGAAAGCCAAGGGGTATAGGAAAAGAGGAGGCATGGCAGGATAGCCAATGAAAAGACACCAGAGTTGGACCGTACGGTGGGACAAACAGCAAGAAGGAAGGTGTGACTGGATCCATAGAATAAACAAAAGAGTAAAGTATAAAAAAGATGCAAATGTGGAAAGGCGCCAGCTCATGAAGGCCTTTAAAAGCCAAACAGGAGTTTGTATTTGATCGGAAAGGAAATGGAGAGCCCCTAGAGATTACTGATCATGTTGGGGGGCGGGGAGAGGTTGAGATAGTCAGACCTGCGCTTCGAGAAGGTCACTGTGGCAGTTCATTGGAAGATGGGCTGGAGTGGGGAGAGATTTGAGGCAGAGAGACCAATCAGAAGGTTAATGAGATAATCCAGATGTGAGATGTTGAAAGCCTGCATTAACGTGGTGGTAGTATCAGAGAAGAGAAGGGAGGGCATATGAGAAAAGTGAAGGTAGAACTGACAAGAACGTTCAACAGACTGGCTAAGAGGAATGAATGCAAGTGAGGAATCAAGTTGCTGCTTAGGTTGTGAGCCTGAGTGCCTGGGAGGATGGCGGTGCCCTCAGCAATAATAGGGAAGTTCAGAGGAGGGCAGTATTGAGGGGAGGGAGGAAGGAAAATGAGTCCTGCTTTGGACAAGTTGAGTTTGAAATGTCTATGGGATATCCAATTCAATAGGCCCATTAGGGTGATGTAAGCCTAGAGGTCAGAAGAGATCTAATAATCATTTCCATAAAGAAGATCGTTGAATCTGTGGGAGCTGATGAGGTCGGGAAGTGAAGTAGGATAGAGAGGAAAAGAGAAGAGGCCCAAGACAAAGCCTTGATAGGCAGTTCTTTTCTAGGTAATTTATGTTTTCTGGTTGGTTGAACCCTGGGTAATAAATCAGTATTAAGTAAATTCTTCCACTGAAATATTCCTATAAAATCCATGTGGTTTCTTAATCAAGGCTTCTTATTTTCTTCCAAAGAAAGTTAGATGCCTTTGGTGAGTAATGCTGAGTGTCCTACCATTTTTCTTGCTATCTTTTCAATATCAGAATCAATTCTGGGGAATGAATGTAGCTTCTAGCCAATGTTTTCATGCAAACAGTTCCCTACTATGCCACATGTGGCTTGTCTAAGATAACACAGGTGTACAGCTTAGGAAATAACATCACAATTTCTGCATAGAAAGCATCCTTTGTGAACAGGCAGCTCATATTGCTCACCCATGAATTGCCTGAGTTCCCAAAGTAGTTTCTCTTTAGACACTCTTCTGTACTCAACTCAAGACAAGTTTGTTGGGACTGTGCATACATAATCTTGTATCTTAAACATTTGGAAGAGATTGACCTAAGTCTTTTAACATCAAAATTCTCAGTCAAGGTAGTGTCCCCAAACCTGACACTGTACTGTCAGATAGCTGAGAGCAGAGGTCTTCATCCTTTTAGTGTGTGTCATGGCCTGCTGTGGCAATCTGGCAAAGCCTATTGACCCCTTCTCAGAACAGTACTCTTGAAATGCATAAAGTAAAATACACATACAATACACAGAAACTAAGGTGCAATTTTTTCTTTTCTTTTTTTATTGATTTATTTTTAGTTTTCAACAATTGTTTCCATAAGCATTTGAGTTTCAAATTTTTCTCCCCCTCTCTCCCCAAGACAGTGTGCAATCTGACACAGGCCCTACATATACATTCCCATTAAACACATTTTCACATTAGTCATATTGTAAGGAAGAATTAGAACCAATAAGAGGAACCACAAGAAAAGAAACAAAACAAAACAGAAGGAAAAAAAAGAGCAAATATTGTTCTTCGGTCTATATTCAAACTCCGTAACTCAAACTTCTCTGGATGTGGACGGCATTTTCTATCATGAGACTTCGAGATGTCTTAGATCCTTACATTGCTGAGAAGAGCTAAGTCTATCAAAGTTAGTCATTGCACAATGTGGCTGTTACTGTGTACAGTGTTCTCCTGGTTCTGCTCACTTCACTTAGCACCTGTCCATACAAGTCTTTCCAGGTTATTCTTTTTTTTTTTTAATTTTTAGGCAACTGGGGTTAAATGACTTGCCAGGGTCACACAGCTAGTAAGTGTCAAGTGTTTGGTCTGAGGTCAAATTTGAACTCAGGTCCTCCTGTCTTCAGGGCTGGTGCTCTATCCAGTGCGCCACCTAGCTGCCCCCTTTCCAGGTTATTCAGAAGTCCACTTGTTCATCATTTCTTATAGCGCAATGGGATTACATTACATTCATATACCACAGCTTGTTCGGCCATTCCCCAATTTATTGGTGTCCCCTCAATTTCCAATTCTTTGCCACTACAGAAAGAGCTGCTATAAATATTTTTGTACATGTGGGTCTTTTTCTCATGTTTATGATCTCTTTGGAATACAGCCCTAGAAGTGCTATTGCTGGGTCAAAGGGTAGGTGTAATTTTTTTCTGTCCAAGTTCATGGACATCTATCCATGGATCTCTTGGGAGTCCATGGACCTCAGGATAGAAACCACTGGTTTGGAAAAATTATCATTCTATCTCGTCCTTCCAGGCTTTCAGACATACTCTAAGCACTATAACTCTACAATGCTTATAAATACTGATAAGTACTTATAATTGCTCTATAATCACTGAGAAAAAGAGTTTAGCACTGCATATACTGTAACATAATTAGGGTTTACACTTCTTCATAGAAGAGTGCTGACGGAAGCTTGTGATGAGTGTAAATGGTTGTGGCCCACCTGTAGAGATTCTGCAGAATGGCTGAGCTCCCAAAACAGCCTAGCATTTTCTCTCTTTCACCCTGTGCCAAGTCCCCTTCTGTAAATATTCTTAAGTGGAAAGTAATTAGTGCCTCAGTGCCCTCTGGCAGGGGATTAAGCACAGGTCTGTATTAACACCAACAGGTGAAGCTTCAGATCTAAGAATCAGTTTATTTAACAAAGCCCTTCAATTCAAACATTTAATGAGCTCGCACTCTGGTAAGAGGCTTCCCCTAAAATCCTATTCCAAGCCTCACTGGGGTTTTAAAGGCCATATTAGTCAAATGGAATCTCTGGTAGGGCCCACCTAGATGGAAAGGCCTCCAATATGGCTCAGTGGACTGTGTATTTGTCCTCAAGGACCAGCCTATGTAAGTATGGAGAGAACTGTTGATCATCAAGGAAGAAATTTCTTTAGCTACAGCAACTCATTTAACCATCTTCTGTTGTTGTTGTTTGTCCTTCATTCTCAAAGAGGACCCATAACATCAGGAGGGTTGTGTCTTGACTAGTAAGTGAATTGGATTTAAGTGAGGCAGGACTGTGCAAAGTCACCAGCCTCACTTTCTCCTCCAGAGACATAAGAGTCCAGTGGCAAGACATAGGTCAGGATGATGGCAATGGCCCAGGGGGAGACCTTGACCTTTTTAAGGTCTTTCCTAGATCTATTTGTCTGAGGCAACACCCATTCAGTGATTAAGGCTAGGTAAGAATTGAGGCAAAAGATGGCCTAATTTGCTTTCACTAAACAATCAGTCTGGGAGAAGACCCTCAGAGTTTCTGGCCAGAACAGAAACAATTACTATTTACACTCCAACATCTAGTAAGTGAGGCATGGAGAAGTTACAAGTGGATCAGAAGAGAGTTACCAACACCAAGGAAATGAAGCGCAGAAGAGTATACAAGACATAGTTTATGCCCACCATGTAAGCAGATTCCAGTACCATAGTCCCCCACCTTTCCACTGAAAGGAGAGCGGTACGTTTTCTCATCTCCATAGTCAAGCTTGGTCATTATAATCATACACTATTCAGTTTTGTTTTATTGTTTTTAAAGTTCAATTTGTTATAAAGGTCACATTGTTATAATCATTATGTATGTTGATTTCCTGGATCTGTCTACTTCACTATGAATCAATTCATATGTTTTCCCATGTTTCTCTGAATTCCTCTTACTCATCTTTCTTAATACACAATTCCATTACATTTATATGCCATAATTTCTTTAGGCATTGACCAATCTTTTGGCCTCCACTTTGTTTCCACTTCTCTGTTACCACAAAAAGTGTTGCTATGAATAATTTGAGATTTTATTTCTGTCTTTCTGACTTCCTTGGGGGGTAATACTCAGCAATGGGATCCCTGGGTCAAAAGGTATGAAATTTGGTTCACTTTTTTGCATAATTTCAAATTGTTTTCTATCATGGTTGGACCAATTCACAATTTCATCAATCATAACTTGTGACCAATTTTCCTTTGGGGAATGGTTCTTGGTCTTATAATCTCTTCTATCTCTTGTTTGGTTATAATTTCTTAGGGGGAGAAACAAATGACAAAGGCAATCACAAAAGAGAAAATAGATAATTTCAATTATATGGAATTGAAAAGCTTTTGCACAAACAAAATTAACACAAATAGGATAAGAAGGGAAGCAATTGATTGAAGAAGAAACATTTGCATTAAATATCTCTAATAAGGATTCCCATATTCAAGATACGTAGAAAATGAACACAAATGTATAAGACCAAGGGCCATAAATGAATAAAGTTTTCAAAATAATTGCTAACTATAAATGACTATTTGAAAACATGCGCAAAATCACTAATAAGAAAAATTGGCAAAGATAAAAAAATATTGAGGAAATATATGAACTCACATGCACTGTTGATGGAGCCATGAATTGGTCCAATCACTCTGGAAAGCAATGGGAAATTATGCAAATTGATATACATGATTATATCCTTTGATCAAGAGATCTCATTGCTAAGCATATACCCCTTAACGAGGTCAATGATTAGAAAAAAGAAAAGGTCCAATGTAAACCAAAATATTTATAGTAGCACTTTTTGTATTAGCAAAGAATTGAAAACAAAGTAGATGGTTATTAATTAGGGAATAGCTAAACAAATTATAGTATGCAAATGTAACAGAATACTATTATACTGTAAGAAATTACGAATATGATGAATATAGGGAAACCTGGAAAACTTATATGAACTAATGCAAATGCCTGACAAGACAGAGCTGCAACAAAGTCAGTATGTTGGCATATTTGATCTTTGGCTCTCTCCTCCCTCCCATTGCCTTGGAAATTTGGACTTTTTCCTTCCTTGTATGGACAGTGGCTTGGGGAATCAGATAGAGATGCCTGGAATCATACCAGTGTATTACTTTGTAGAATTCAAAAGAATAATAATGAAATTCATCTGGAGGAATAAAAGGTCAAGAATCTCAAGAGAAATGATGGAAAAAAGTAGGAAGGAAGAGGGTCAAGCAGTACTACATTTCAAACTATACCACAATTTAAATTTGAATGAATATACAGTATAACTTAGACATAAAGGGTGACATCATAAACAAATTTGAGAAGCAAGGAAATAATTACCTTTTTGATCTATACAAAAGAGAAAAGAACTCATGACCAGAGAACAGAAAGAATCATAGAAGATAAATTGACCATTTTGAATTATACGAAATTTAAAAGTTTTTGCACAAAGAAAACCAAGGCAACCAAAATTAGAAGGGAAGTAATTGAGTAAGGGAAAAATCTTTGCAGCAAGTTTCTCTAATAAAAAATTGATTTCTAAGAAATATAGAGAACTGATTCAAATTTATAAGAATAAGAACCATTCTTAAACTAGTAAATGGTCCGAGGATATGAATGAACAATTTTCAGAGAAAAGCACCTAAGCTGTCAATCATATGAAAAATGCTTTAAACCACTAATAATTAAAGAAAGGTAAATTAAAGCAGTCCTGAGGTTCCATCTCCCAACTATCACATTGGCAAAGTTGACAAAAGGAAATGACAAATGCTGGAGGGGTTGTGAGAAAACAGGTACATTAATGCACTATTGGTGAAGCTGTGAACTAGTCTAGCCCTTCTGGAAAGCAATTTGAAATTAAACCCCCAAAATTATTAAATTGAGCATATACCAGCAATACCACTACTAGATATCTACCTCAAAAGAGATCAAAGAGAGAAGAAAAGGACACTTATGTACAAACATATTTATAGCAATTCTTTTTATTTTTTTGTATCATTAAAGACCTAGAAACTAAGCAGGTACCCATCAATTTGGAAATGGCTAAAAAAATTATAGTATATTAATGTAATGTAATATTATGGTCCTGTAAGAAACGATGAAAGAGATGGTTTCAGAGAAACATGGAAAGGCTTGTATGAACTGATGAGCATAATCAGGAGAACAATTTATGCAGTAACAACACTGTGAAGACAAAACAACTTAGAAAGATTTGGGAACTTTGATCAACGCAATAACCAACTGTAATTTCAAAGGACTTATGATGAAACATGCTACCTTCCTCCTGAAGGAGAGATGATGGACTTGGGGTGCAGATCGAGACATATGTTTGTCAGACATGGCCAATTTGAGAATTTGTTTTGCTTGACTGCTTATTTATAATGAGGATTTTTTTTTTCTCTTTCAATGAGGGGAGGTAGAAGTAGAAAGCAGAGCAAATAGATTTTTGTTAATTAAAAAAATTAAAAAGCTGAGCAGCCATAGGGTAGAGCAGGATGGGCTGAAGCAGAGAAGACTCAGTCAGGCTATAGTTGATAGAGAAGAAAGAGGGACTATATGGGTGATGCAACAGTTTCCCCAAACACCAAGCCAAGGTGCCCCAATATTAGCCAGGTGAAATGTGTGGCTGCTGAGACTAAGCTAAGAAGGGATGTAGAGCAACTTGCAGTTTTCCTCAATCTTATTTTCCTTGCATTGGTAAAGATGGCCCTGTGAGAGTTTTCCAGGGGGTTGATGACCACTTCTGTATGGGGTTTCAGATGATTTCATTGCTCGAGTTTCCATTATTACTTTTCTATTTTTCCTGAACTATGGCAACTTAGGGAAAAACAGGACGGAAGGAGGGGGAAATGCCACTGGGTTTTGTTGTTTTGCCCTAGAAAATGAGAGCTTTGGATGATGGGAAGTGAGGTCCACTAACATGCTGTAGTAGAAGAGCCCAGAGGTGCACTGGGAACCAAAGCAACCAGTCAGGGATTAGAATGAGGAGGCCTGAGCTCTAAGCAGATGCAGAACCAAAGCAACTGGTGAGACTGGGAAAGTATTTGGGACCCCGCTCCCTCCCTACTCCTTTTTTCATTTTTTTTTTTTTTTTGCTGAGGCAATTGGTATTAAGTGACTTGCCCAGGGTCACACAGCTAGTAAGTTAGGATTTGAATTAAATTTTTTTTTTAAAGTGAGGCAATTGGGGTTAAGTGACTTGCCCAGGTTCACACAGCTAGAGCGTGACATGTATCTGTGGTTGGATTTGAACTCCTGACTCCAGGACTGGTGCTCTATCCACTGCGCCACCTCACTGACCCTCTTTGTTTTAACTATTCCAAAAAAGTGCCTTGGATTGTAGCCCCGAAGTGCCTTTCCATGACTTATGGGTACAAGAGGAGTTTGGGAAATGAATTGGGTAATGAGTTTCACAGAAGAAAGTGCTTGGATAATTTCTTTGAAGTTTTGTCATGTTTAATAAACCACATGATCAAAAGCAAAAAGCTGATTCTTGTATAATAGCAACATAAAGCAAGGTTTCTTGAATTTAGCAATGTTTTGTTGCTTATATTGGTAATTTAAGGAAATGCTAAATTTCAGTGAGAAGTTAGTAAAAATAAAGATGCAATTCTTGGGTCCAGTTCCTGGACCCTCTGAAATCTATCCATGGATCCCAGATTAAGAACTCCCGATACAGAGAATCAAAATTGAGCTAGGGAATTTCATAGGGATTGTCTAGAGGAAAATATATAAATACTTCAGTAATAATGACCCATATTTCACAATATGAACTATTCATTTAGGACTTGAATCAGCAAGGATTTCTTTCCTGCTGTGCCTTTTGAGGCTGGCAGCTTGGTGGGGTTAGACTATGGGAATTTTCAAGAGAATAGAGAAAATCTTTTGCGCAATATATGTCCAAGGGACCTTGATAGACTCACTGGCCTGGTGACTGGAGTAGCACTCCACCTGGTGGTCAAAATTGTGAACAACATGCCTTTGCTTGTTAATGGCGAAGTGGAATCCTAGTTTTTTGTAAGCCTAAGGGAAAAAGGACACAAGCCAGTGTGGGTTGCTACTACTGCAGCAACTTAAATGTCACCTGGCCTACTCACCAAGTGCTCATGCAGCCCACACCCATATCATATATTTTATTATGTTTGTTCTACAGATGGAGAAATGAACAGTTAGGTGGCACAGTGGATAGTGTGACAGGCCTGGGGTCAGAAAGACTCACTGACTTCAAATCTGGCCTCAGACACTTAGCTGTACGATCCTGGGCAAGTCACTTAACCCTGTTTGCCTCAGTTTCCTCATCTGTAAAATGAGCTGGAGAAGGAAATGGCAAACCACTATAGTATCTCTGCCAAGAAAACCCCAAATGGGGTCACGTTGAGTCAGGTACGACTGAAATGGCTCAACCACATGAGCCAGAAGACAGGGTGAATGTTCAGTTGTTTCAGTCACATCCGACTCTTTACGATCCGACTTAGGGTTTTCTTGGCAAAGATACTGGAGTGGTTTGCCATTTCCTTCTCCAGTTCATTTTACAGATGAGGAAACTGAGGCACAGAAACATTAAGTAAACATTAAGAGCTAGAATATTCTCTTTGCTAATACACCATGTTACATCTCACATCTTTCAAACTTTCAAAAAAAAATCCTACTCCCCTAAGCCACTTCCTTTGTATGCAACAAATTCACCTCTTTTTTCATTCATCCAATTTCTCTTCTTTTGGGACCCTACAGGCACCAACCCCAGCCTTCCTTGTTCTTGTGCCATGTATATTACAATGTACTTGCTGCCCCTTTAAGCTGTGCTTTCTTTTTAATTGTGTATTTCATTTGCACCTTCAAGGCTTCCACTGAACTCTCCCACCTCTCTCTGCTTTTTACTCCTAGTTCACCTCTTCCATTTATCTTAAGCTCCATCTTACTTTTCTCCTCTATTTCTTTTTCTGAGCCCTGTGTTCTATTTACAGCGGGTTTATCATTTTTATTCCCCCTTGGGTCCCTCTCTATTCCTTCCATCCTTTCTCTGCAGACTTCAGACACAGCCATCTCTTCTGAAGAGCTTTCAGTCTCATTTCCTCTGCAAGGGGCTGCCATCTCTCAGCTGTTTTCTTGCTGTACCTCTTGTTAGGCCCTGACTAATTCATGTTTTCCTTTTCCCCTTGCCACAACCTGAGATCTGTCTTCTTTATTTCCCCCTCCTTTTCTCCCGAAATCCCTTCTCGGTGCCTTTCTTCCTATTATAGCCCCGACTGGTTTTGCTGGATTCACCTGAACAGATGTTACCAGCTTAGTTGTTTCTCTTCCCCATTTCATTCTGGGCCCCTGAAGCTCTCTCACCAGTGTCTGCCTTCCTTTTATCATGAAATGCTCTTTGGCAGTTTGCATCTATACCTCATTTTTCAACACAGAGAGCTCTACACAATTCATTTTTTAATAGGCAACTCTGCTATGTCCTTATTATCCACACCTAAAACATTTTCCTGACTGCAAATTATGTTCAAAATATTTTGAGTTTCATCTATAGGATTATTTGGTTGTTCTTCCCCACTCCCTTTCTCTGTACCTCAATGGGAGGCACCTGGCAGGAGGCTAACTCCATGCCTCCATTACCACAGAGCTCTAGTCCACACTTAACAATTCCCAAACCTGCCTGCTACTTTTAAAGGAACTATTATTATGTGGCAATATCTTTCAGAGCAGGTCACAAAATTTTAGCTGTCTACTGTTTCATTCCAGAAGACAATGAAGTCTTTAGTCTCAGCCTACCAAGTAGAATCACTTCAAAATTCTCCCACTACTCCTGAGATTCATGAAAAGAGTCCAAGAGCATTTATTTCATAAAAGATACAGGCACCACTGATCGGTGTTGCTGTTCAGTCATTTTTCAGTGTCCAACTCTTGGTGATCCCATTTGGGGTTTTCTGGGCAAAGACACTAGAGTGGTTTGCCATTTCTTTCTCCAGCTCATTTTACAGATGAGGAAACTGAGGCAGACAGGGTTAAGTGACTTGCTCAGGGTTATACAGGTAGTGTCTGAGGCTGGATTTGAACTCAGTAAGAGGAGTCTTTCTGGCTCCAGATCTGGCACTTTATCCATTGCACCACCTAGTACTGCTTTAATTTTTCCTTATACATTCTTTGGGAGAAATTTGGTTTCTCTGCTGATCTGAAGCCCATGCCAAACTTCTTCCTTCCCATGTACTGCAATTATTGTCGAAATAATGACTGCAAATATATCCCATGATTCTAAAAACGAATAATCAAGGTCTGCACTGCATAATCGCTTTCTAGGTGATTGCTTTCTAAGTACCTGAATATTCAAAAAGTTGGCACTCAGAGTGGTGCCTGACACATAGTAGGTGCTCACAAAATACTTGACTGACTGGATTCTCACATTAAATCTCGACTTAAGGGGCCATCTAATTATTCTCCCTTCAGCAAAGCTTCTCTCTTCCTTCAGGCTTCTTCTCCCATATCCCTTCTAGAAGACAAACAGACCACACCAGCCCTAGACGGCTTTTTCCTTCTTTCTCCCTTTTCTTCCCTGTCTTCTTCCACTCCATCATCCTGCTTCAGCTTTCCAGCTCTTTTCCTTCTTCCCTCTTCTTAAAAGTTCTTGTTTTCAGCTGGCCACTGACTTACGCCATATTCCTAGCAATGCCTGGAGAGAGGGAATCAGACTTCAGCAGATCCACAGTGCCACCAGGCTTCTCTTGTTGGTATTGCCTTTGCAGATTCTATTTAACTCGTGCCCACGCCATGCTAACTCTCTCTTCTGCCTCCTTCCCCTGGGCCTGTTGTGGTCTGAGAGGTTGAGACTCCTCAAAGACTGGAGTACAGGACGGGGTCATCTGGAATGAATTCACAGACAAGCATTCTTTACGTTAAGGTGGCAAAGATTTATTGTTATGCTTTTCAGCGGGCAAGGATTCTTAAGGATCCTGCGAGAAACTGAGGATGGAGCTAGGGTTTATACGGAAAAGGGCATGGGAAAGGAATGCCAGGGATACTGATTAGATAATTCAAAGGTCCAGGTGTCTTTGGGAGGAGCTATGGATGGGAAAGTACAGGGAGTATACCAGACAGGGAGGGAGATGACAGAAGCATGGATCTTGGGAGTCTGGCAGGAGGAAGAACCCTTGGGCCAGCCAAGGACAAAACTCCTTGGGCTGGGCAAGGCATCCCTCTCTCTCTGTCTTGATGAGAGAATGCTCTGCAACAAGGGAAAGCTTTCTCACAAGACAAGAACTTACTAAGGAACTGGGAGGCTTCCAGAGACATGATCTGAGGGCTGGGGCCTGAGCAGCCCAGCACTCTCACCCAGCTTTGTGTAGCTGCACCAGGAAGAGAGATAAGGGTCTTGCTGGGGCCCCCCGCATGAGTAATTGCTAGGCACAGTGTCCTTGGGCTGAGGAGTGATTGTCAGAGACAGTGTTTCTGAGACTAGGGAGAAATTGGGGTCCAAGTACAAGCACAAGCACCCAAGCACCCCATCAGGCCCGCCTGTCTGGACACCATCTTCTGCTGTTTGTTCTTGGCCTTCCTATTCCCAGGAAGTGGGGACTCCTAGGGCTGTGATATTTTCTTCAATAAGTACTCCTTATTGTCAGGGGAAAATTATTTTATTCTCCCTTGAGGAGTAGAAAGGGCAGGTATTATCTCTAATTTACAGATGGAGGAGTCTTAACATAGCCAGGGAATGTGACTTGTCTGAGGCCATGAAGTGATTTTATAGTAGAACCCAGGTGTCCTAACTCTCGGGTCCACTAGCTCCCATTGCCTCACTAAGTATAAGACATGGTATCTTATCTTAAGGCAGACCTGCACAGCTTGGCAGTAGGTAGGGGCCAAAATTAACATAGGCTAACCTTCTTCTGGCCACAGATAGGTTAGACTGGAGACAGACTGAAGATGATTGGTTGCCATGGGTCACTGGACACGAGACAAACAGGAGAGAGTGCAGTGGCACCCTACATCTTTCGCACCTTCAGGCCATATGTTGTGTAGGCCTGTCTTAAGGAGTTTCTGATCCATAAAGGTACACATAAAGGTATGCTGGTAAATGAAAGCAATTTCTCTGAAAAACAAAAACAGAAACATAGATCCACAAGATACTTTTAAGTTTAATTAATTAATCGAGTACTCGTCAATTAATTAATTGATTACTCAATTAATCAAAGTACTTTACAAATACTTTTAATTACAAGATACTTTTAAGTTTAATTAAATTAATCAATTAATCAGCATTATTAACATTGTCTCTTAAGTCTAGACAATCAGCAAAACAATAAATCAAGCCCTGATTTGTAGCATTGCCGATATCTGAGGTATAAAATGCTCACGCTGAAAATTTAACAACGGGCACTTATGAAATAGCAGACCCCCAATTACTTCACTCATTAACCCTTCTTAATTCAGAAAACCATATCGTCATTATGTGAACCAACCTGACAGGGAACAATGGTACGGAGGAGTAGTCAATTAGATGACTCCACGAGGAGGTTTCGTGATTTTGCAGGGGTGGAAGCTGGGGAGGGGATTTGGTGATCGTGCAATAACATGTTATTGTGCAACAGCCTTGGTTTGGTCACTTCAAAGAGGGTGCCTGCCCGAAGCTGGGGTGGCCTTGAGTCGTTGCCTGAACTTGTTCAATGAGATGTCTGGGTTGATAAATAAAAATTTGCCACTTTTCCAGGAAGATTGCTCACTATGTGAAACCTAGGTTTTAATGCTGGATCTGCCATTGATGATTTGGATGACTTTTGACAAGCTTCTTAACCTCCATACAATCTTAGTTTTCTGATTTATGAAAGGAGGAGTCAGGCTAAATGATCTCTTAGGGCCCTTCCAGCAGTCTGATTCTACACGGTGTCCCAAATTTGGGGAAGCCATTAAATCGTCAGACTGCATTAAGTCTTTGGGGAATATCCTGTACGGCTCCGATTCTGTATTAGGGGTAGAAGCTTAATATTTGACTATCCTCCCCTCCAGACTCACCAAAAGCTTCTTCTACAATATCACGAAATTATTATCCCAACTTGTCTTATTGGTTATCACTGCGGGCTAACTTGGCAGGGTGGATGATCTGTGTAAAGACAATGGGAGCACTCCCAGGATTGGGCTTAAGAGTCAGAAAGACCTCAGAATTCAGGGGTGGGGAATCTGCTACCTTGAGGCCACATGTGGCCCTCTAGGTTCTCAAGTGCAGCCCTTTGACTGAATCCATACTTCACAAGACAAATCCCCTTAATAAAAGGATTTTTTTCTGTAAAACTTGGATTCAGTCAAAAGGTCACAACCAAGGACCTAGAAGGCCACATCTAGCCTGGAGGCCACAGGTTTCCCCACCCCTGGTCTAGATGTTTTTGAATTCTGCATTTGTCGTTCAGTGGATCAACTATTCTCCCTAGCTTTGTATCACCTGAAAATTTAATAAGCATGGCATCTGTGCTCTAACGTATTAAGCCACACAGGTGCAAGCACAGATCCTTGGGGCATTCCAGTGAAGACTTCTTCCTTTCCATGTTGACATCAAACCATTAATATCTACTCTTTGAGTTCAGCCATCTAACATCTAATTGTACTATCATCTAGCCCACATCTTACCTTCTTTTCAACAAAAGCAGTATGCAAAACTATGTCAGATGATTTCCTAAAATAAAATATTTAAATAAAAATTTCATATTTGTATTTACTTAGTTAAATAGTTAAATAAATATTTAATATATTTAAATCATTCCCCTGATCTATCAATTTAATAACTGACCAAAAAAGAAATTAGGTTAGTCAGATACAACCTACTCTTGAGGAAGCCATGCTGGTTCTTTGTGATCACTCCTTCCTTTTCTACATGTTCACTACCCACCTCTTTAAAAATAAATTCTACAATTTAGGCAAGAATTGAGGTGAAGTTTGCCAACCTATAGTTTGCATAGTCAGGGACAGAGGCTGACAGAGAAGCATGACAAATAACTAGTTTTCCCTCATCATGCAGCTCTGTCTCGGCCAACTCTGATTAGTTCCGGCCAAGCTGCTACATATTAACTATTGCGTTAGGATAAGCACCTAATTAGTAGAGATTTTCTGTCTAGAAAAAGGGAATGAGAACCAGGGTTGGTTGGTTTGTTTGTTTTTTTATGTTTTTAACAAATATGCAGCAAGTTTACAGGTATTAACAGTTTCTAAGCCTATAAAAGCCAAAGTAAAGTTCCTAGGGGCCATAGGTCATTGCTTGAAATCTGTTTTTCTGGTATTAAGTAAACTTCTGAGATTTTCTGGCTCTGAAGTCAGGAAGATTAAGGCAACAATGCTAGAATTAATCCAGAGGTTTCAATAAAAAGCAGCTGAACATTTGAAGTGGTAGAGGAAACATCTCAATTTACATTTTCTATTTCTTTATGAATTAGGATTCCATTTCCCAGCTCCTTTCTATAGAGTATTATCTATGAATGTGTATGCCGATGTTTTAAAAACTTGAATAATTTTCTAATTGTCTTTAGAAAAAAACAAATTCTGCCCTGGAGTGGACATTTCTGGAACTCTCCGTTACTGACACTTGGATCTGGGGTATTAGATATCCACTAAAGCAGCTGCTCCATCTTTAGGAGACTCTGACTAGCATAGCAATCAGCCCAGGAAGCTGTTTCTGCCCTTTCAGCAGGTAAGTCTAAACAATTCAACCCTTTACCTATGTCAACCAACAGACATGACTCCAAAAGACATGAATAGTAACTTATTTTGTTACAAGAGAAAACATTCCAGGTCCCCTCTTGTACAGAGTGCAAAGGAGGCCAATGATGTAGGCAGGACCTTGGGTATCTCCACACCTGGTAACAAACATGAAGTGCAGAACCATAGGATGAAGCAGTCCTGGGGTGTATGCTCTGTGCAGGAAGAAAACTCACAGGTCAGTCATTGAATACAGCTTCACAACGTTCAGACTTTAGGGAGTTTTCTAGGTTCTGACCAGACTGCACCCTAACTTAGGCATCTTGGCCTATAGTGATTCACCCAATTTACCCTCCCACAAATCCTAAATTACAACTATCTCTTCCCCCATCAGGTTTCAATATATTGCAGGATGGCATAAGAAATTAAACGGGCATTTTGGGGGAGTTTTGCGGAAGCTGTAGATGACATAGAAAAAGTTTAGAAACTCAGAAATGCATAAAATATATATAGTATTGTATAATATCAACAAATTTTATCATTTAATACCATAGTAATTCAGACTTCTCTGGTGCAAAGGGAAAGCCAAAAAATTTTATGTGGATTTTCCAGATGGGGATGGGGTGGGGGGCGCTGTGCCCCAGATTCTCCACAATGTGGAAGGAAGGAATAACTACGGTATCCCTGTTTCCTGAGCAGACAGCTTCAGCCTTAGCTCCCCTGACCTATTCTTTGCTTCAAGCCCTTTTTAGATAACTTGTCTTTGATAAGCAAATATATTTCCTTAATTGATGCCTTCCACACTCAAACTGTCATACTTTGTGAAACCCAGTTTTCCTCCATAGTTTCTTTTCCTCTTTTCAGCCTTTCCCCTGTCTCTCAGCTCCTTAGCATTTTCTCACTCATACTTCCTACCCTAGGATCCTCTCTATTGCCACAAGATATTTCTCTCATCAGTATTTTCTCCTTACAGTTATCCCTTCCATATCACAGGGATTAGGGGTGTGGTGCCCCCATGATCTGGAAAGTTTGCATAAAATCAGTAGGGGTAGAGGCAGACCCTTCACCTTCATTTTCCTTTAGGAAACCATATAAGGACTTAGCTTTTTCTCATATGATGACAGAATCTACTGAAATGCTTTTTTTTTTAATAACAATCCTGTATTTCTGGGTTTCTAAACTTTTTGTGTATCATCTGCTGGCCTTTGCGTGTCTCCTGCGGCTTTTTCAAGACTCCCCCAAAATTCCCATTTGATTCCTTATGCTGACCCATGATATATCAAAACCAATATAGGGAAAGTTGCGATGTGGAAGGTTAACTCTACAATGTTAGTATCATCAAGATCTACATTTTCTCCCATATGAAATCAGTGTTCACATTGCAACGGGGTATAATGCAACCCACAAAAAAGCTAGGGAGTTAGGGAGTGTTTCTCTGCAGACAGAAACAATCGAATACACCTGGCCTGGCAGATGGTATTGTCCTTTTATTCTCCATCATTGTTTATCACTCTAGTTTCCAAGGCACAAGAATCAACCTGGAGGAGAGACGCAGAGGGAGCTGGAGCCATGTTATCCTTCTGGAAGGTGAAAAAGAAGCAGTATTGGGTCCCAGCAGCAACGACCCCTCTACTGAGGAAGATGACGAGGAGCCCAAAGTCTGCCGTGTGTGTGGGGACAGGGCAACTGGTTACCACTTCAATGTCATGACCTGTGAAGGGTGCAAGGGATTTTTCAGGTAGAGTCCCCACACCAGGGACCATCTTTTCACCACTAACCTCATTGAAACAGAAAGCAACCAGGTTCTGGTCTGGCCATGCCACAAATCTAA
This sequence comes from Vombatus ursinus, assembly GCF_900497805.2. Classification (NCBI taxonomy): domain Eukaryota; kingdom Metazoa; phylum Chordata; class Mammalia; order Diprotodontia; family Vombatidae; genus Vombatus; species Vombatus ursinus. The sequence goes on along the minus strand of NW_020943500.1, from coordinate 9,384 downwards.
GATGTGCCCCCATCTTTCAAATGGGGAAAATCTATGAAGATATAATGATAGATGTGAAAGTGCTTTGAAAAATTAAGAGTTTAATAATAAAAATACTATTAAAAGTGTATTAATGTATAACTCGTGGCCCTAGAGATCTCTAGAGAATCTGGGCTCAGATCAAGTGGGTCTGACCCTGGGGTCACAAAAAGGTCTTTGTCTTTCTCAGTTTATTGCACACATCCAGAGTTTATTCCAAGAAACTCTCCAAATGTATTTTACCTCCTGCCTATATTTTTCTAAAAATAAATAATATGGTCCCCAGCTCCCATATAAATACTCAGGGTAACAAATCCTTATGAGTGGAAGATGGCATTTCTTTCACCCCACTGCAAAGTAAGAAGATGCAAAGGACACAGGAGCTCATAAAAGCCAAGAAAAAATACATAACACATTCACAACAGTCCATAGAAAGCCAGATTTGAAGTCAGGAAAGCCTAAGTGAAAATCCTACCTCTGATACTTATATTAGCTATGTGACTTAATCTCTCTGTGCCTCTGTTTCCTCCCCTGAGAACAAGGGGGTTGTATTTAATGATCTCTAAGGTCCCTCTCAGCTCCAAATCTGAGATTTCAGAATTTTACCCCTAAGAAGGAATTGAACTTGTAGCTGCCGTTGAAGAAACACTCACATTCAGAGGCAGCTAAGTGGTGAAGTGGATGGAGAGCTGGGCCTGGAGTCAGAAAGATCTGAGTTCAAATCCAACCTCAGATACTTACTAGCTGCATAACCCTGGGCAAGTCACTTAACCTCTGTCCGCTTTAGTTTCCTCAATTGTAAAATGGGGATAATAATAGCACCTGCCTCCCAGGGTTGTTATGAGTATCAGACAGGATATTTATAAAGCACTTAGCACAGTACCTGGCACATAGTAGGCCCTTAATAAAAATGCTTGTTCTCTTCTGGTGAATCCTTGATTCTCCCAAAGGGTCTTATACAGTCCTCTCAAGTACACTGTAGTAACCCCCATGGGTTGGGTTCCCCTAAAAAAGCAAATAAGCCTTGGAGCTGTTGGACACGACGGGCATCCTTCTTTCCATCGGACCTGCTACGTCCAAAAAATTCACCATGATTGTGGGAAGGCATTGGGAAAGGACAAGGGGGAAGAAGGACCAAGGTGCACCCTTTCCCTCCCCTTCCCTAGTAGCTTTAATCCTCACTGCTGCTTTCACTATGGGGCCACGCAGGGGATCTTTTTTCCTCCTAAAGTGATGTTGCTCAGGAAATGCCCTCTTGTCTCCTGGAAAGTTTGCTTCCAAAAATCTCACCCTTGGTGCTGCCCAAGGACTTTCCCTTCTCCAGCTAAAGATTTTCAAATAGGGGAGTGATACAGTCAGATCTATGCTTGAGCAATACCTCAGATGGATTTAAAAGAGAGAGAATAGATGCTGGGAGACCAATTAGGAGCTTTAGCTCCAGCTCAGGCAAGAGGTAAGGAGGACTTGAATTAGGGCGTAGGCTGTGTGAGGGAAGAGAAGAAGACAGATGGATATAAGGACTGTTGTGAAGAGAGAATCAAATGGAGTAACAAAGAGAGGAAGGAAGGAAGGAGGGAAAAGAAAAAAAGAAAGACAGAAAGAAAGAAAGAAACAAATAAACAGAGAAGGAAGGAGGAAGGAAGGAAGAGAGAAACAAACAAAGAAGGAAGGAAAGAAAGAAAGAAAGAAGGAAGGAAGGAAAGGAAGAAAGAAAGAAAGAAAATGCAACCCAGTTGCCTGTTATTGTTGATTTTTTGTAGCTTTCCATCTCCTACAGTGTTTTGATAAAAGACAGCTCTGCCTTTGTAACAGCTGCCACATGCAGTTCCTACCAGCAGTAGCTGTCCAATTTCATCAATTTCATCTTTTGGAATTCTTCTTTAATATTTACAAATAGGGAAAGACATTATGCTCTAAACTAAGTATGTGTTTCCTTGTTATATTTTCCTATGCAAAGGGATAGCTATGCTGCCTATAAATTTAAGTCTGTATTTTGGTTTTCTTGAATAACTCTCCCACCAGAAACTTACTGTAGTCCCCCAATGTGGGTTGGAGGGATTATATTGACTGCCTCAGAAATACTCCTTCTGTGGATAAGCCTGGCTCCCAAGTTTCTCAGATTTGAGGTTATCCATTAAGCAAACCCTGAGGCTGGCAATTCCCAAAACATTTCCTTTCTCTGACTAGAAACCTAGATTCTGGTATCATGCTAATTAGGAAATTAAAAACTTCCTCCTCCTCAATCAATGTACAAGCATTTGTAAAGCACCTACTGTGTGTCCCACATTCTGCTAAATGCTAGGGATACAAAAAAAAAAACCCTGAAATAATCCCTATTCTCAAGAAGCTTACATTCTAGTGGAGGGATACAAGTACATATGTAAGTATGCACAGAATCAATATAAAGAAAATAAATATGAAGTATTTAGGGTAGTCAGACAGAAATAGTGTTAGTAGTTGGGGTAATCAGGAAAAGCCTCATGTAGAAAGTGATGCTTAGGCTGCATCTTGAAGAAAGAGAGGGATTCTAGGTGGTGGAGGGGAGGAGGGAGTGCTTTCTAGGTATGGGAAACAGCTAACACAAAGTCCCAGAATTGAGATATAAAGTACTACGTATGAGGACAAGAGAAGTACAGTTTAGCTGGATCTTAGAGAGTGGGAGGAGAATAAATGGCCAATGAGCCTAGAAAGGTAGTTTGGGGCCAATTTGTGAAGGGTTTTAACACACTAAACAGAAAAGTTTGTGTTTTAACACAGAGGCATCAGGAAGCCATGGGAGTTTGGTCAGTATGGTGGTAACATGGTCAGATCTCTGCTTTAGAAAAAAAAAACAACATTCTAGCAGTTCAATGGGGGATAGGCTGGATTGGTGAGAGGTTCAAGTAAAGGAGACTAATTGTGATACTATTGAAATAATCTAGATGAGAGAGGATGAGGGCCTGAACTGGAGTCCTGAATGTGTAAATAGAGAGATATGTTCAGGTATTAGAGACAATGTTGGAGATAGGAATGACAAGATTTGACCATTGACTGGATAATGCTACTGAATTTTTATTTTTGAGTTGCCATATTTTCCAGAAACACTGGACCCAGAGAATGTAGGAGGCCCTGAATGTGTCAAAGACAAAGCTCCCCCTGAGCTGACAAGACCTAGAGGACCACATGTGGCCTCGAGGCTGCAGGTTAAGTTTGAATTCAGTCAAGGAGCTGCACTTGAGGACCTAAAGGGCCACATGTGGCCTTGAGACCACAGCAGTTCACAAGGGAAAAGAATGTGACTTTTGCCATCACCTGAGGGGTTTTGTCTGTTTCCTAACTTTACTTCACCTTTCCCCCTCCCATGCCATGCCCTTTAAGGTGAAGATTTCTGGCATCTCTTTCTTTCTTTGTCCTACTATTATAAAAATACAAACTTCTGTATGGATTGTGAACTCTTTGAGTTCCACATGCACGTTCATTTTTCTTGTAATAAACCTAGTTTTTACATGTTTCGTGAAGTTGTGATTGCCTGTTGACAATACATAGTGTGAGGGAGAGTAAACTGTTGAAGATGACACCAGTGTTCCAACCTGGGTGACTAGAAAAATGGTGGTACCTTCACAAGAAATATTTGCATTGGGGAAAGGGAAGATAATGAGTTCCATTTTGGATATGTTGAGCTTTAAGTGTCTTTGGGACAGAAATTCCATTTGAAATGTCCAAAAGGCAGTTGGTGATGCAAGACCCAAGACCCAGAATAGAACTTTGGAGAATGTCCATATTCTCCAAAATGTGTGATATGAATGATGGGCCTGCAAAGGAGACTGAGGAGACCAAGAAGAGCAATGTTTCAAAACCTCATAGAGAAGAGATTATATAGGAGCAGAGGTTGGTCAATGGCATCCAGTGCAGCAGATGGGTGAAAAAGGATGAAGACCTAGAAAAGGCCAGATAGAATATCAGATTTGGCAATAAAGAGAACATTGGTAACTTTGGAGACAGTAGTTTTAGTTGAGTTATGAGGATAAAAGCCACATTGCAAAGTAGGGGAAGAAGCCAGTAATCAGTGAGGGCAAGTAGATTGAAAGAGTATTAGAGAAAGAAGTCCAGAATGAAAATAAGTCTATTCGCTATGGAATGGGAATTTCAGAGGGCACGGTGGAAGGAGTGGGCAGGCTTGGAGAGGGAGATGGGTGGAGTATTGTTAAGAAGAATAGGGACAAGAGAATGAGAAGTGAGGCGTGAGAATAGTTTGTTCCTATGTGGTCATTGATTCAGTAATACAGGCATAGGAAAGAGTTATAGGTGGTGGAATTTGTTAGTCATAGGGGTAATATGAAGAATAATGCTCATAGTTGTTGTTTTTCCCCGTCTTTCCTCCATTCCTTTTGTTTCTTTCCTCTCATTTTAGGAAAGAAAGTTTTCTTTATTTTATATTCTCATATCCAACTCTTACTTCATTTTTTCTAGGAATTCTAAATGATCTTTTGACCAAGATGTGTTTTCTTTGAGGTTTTGCTTGTAGGTCTTTCAGAGCTATTCTCTTCTGGGTTTGTGTCTTTGTTTTAGGGCTAGGCTCTGTACATTTCTAGTAGAACCATCAAGCCCTTACTGCTAGGGTCAGAGCAATAACACTGCAGCCTTGTTTTTCTCTCAGGGTCTGGCTCTGAGATCTCTTCTCTTAGTTTAGAGTTCCTGGTCTTCTCCCCACCCCCGCCCCACCCTGTTCCACCAGTTCCTGCCATAATCATTTGGCTTTTGTTCAATTGTTTCAATTGTTTTCGATTCTTTGTGACCCCATTTGGGGTTTTCTTGACAAAAATACTGGAGTGGTTTGTCATTTCCTTCTCCAGCTCATTTTACAGATAAGGAAACTGAGGCAAACAGGGTTAAGTGACTTGCCCAGGGTCACACAACTAGGAAGTGTCTGAGATCAGATTTGAATTCAGGAAGATGAGTGTTACTGATTCCAAGGCCAGGCACTCCGTCCACTGTGCCACCTAACTTCCATAAAATAATTTGCTAGTGGGATCAAAAAAAATTGCTAGTGGGTCAAATTTGTGGTCTTGTGCTAGACAGATCACCCACTGTTTTTTTTCCCTTAGCTTTCTGATCACTATTCAGTTTGGTGTTCATCTGAGATCTTTGTTGGAATAGTTGCTGGGGGATCCAGGCTGCACTGATTTCTCCTCCTCTGCCGTCTTGGCTGGTCTCCTCAACGCTCAGTCTCAAAGGGCTGTTGCCCCAAACAAGAGGCAAAGGTGTGGGGGAATGATCTAGTCACTGCCTCATACTCCTCTGGTTCTCACATTTGATACAAGGTTTGGTCACTGTTCTGAGTCTACTCTCTACTCAGTTCTTCCCTCCACTGATACCCTTAAGCTGGTCTGAGCCTCTGAATTTACGCTTCCAAAGTCTTTTGACCTATCTAATTTCAAATTCAGTGTAATATAGTGTAATGTAAATTGAACTAGACCTTACCGATAAGTCTGACCTCTCATGGCCTATATTTTCTTAACTGTAAAATGGGGATAGCATTTCATCTATCTCCCAGGGAGGAGCTCTGAGCTCTTGTTCTAGCTGTGCCTATTTCTTGCGTGGCCTACTCACCTACTACCCTCTCTCTCCCTTCTTTTCCTGCTACCTATCTGAATGGGTGTTGTAGAACAAGACAGAGGTATGTGGTTATGGAACCTGTTGCTTTGACATATTACAGATTCCCACCAATTTAAAGCTGTCTCAAAGTCCCGGGTATCCTAGCTGTTCCTTTCTCTTAGCCTCTTTCTCACTGTGGTGAGATAAGAGAATCCTGCTAGATTAATAGATGAATATGCTCAGAGTAGTGAAAGGTGGTAGGAGTAGGAGGGCTTTCCTTCCCTTCCCTCCCCTGACAATTCTGCCATGATCTCCAGCCCTTCATGGGGAGCTCATGTGGATTGTCTGTTTCTACCTCTATACCTGGGATTCAGGTTTAAGGTTTCTTTCTGACCACTCCTCTAGAAGAATCTCTTTTCTCTACTCATACATCCAGCGCTGGACAAAGGGAGAGGAGACTGTCCATCTTCATGGAAACACTGCCTCCAGGGCCATCCTTACAAGGAGATGGAAGGCTGTTGCTTGGCAACAATTGGGGAAGGGGGGAAGGAGGAAAGGGGAAGGCAGCCTTGCTTGAAGGAGCCTATCCTGGGGAGAAGAGCTGCTGTAGCTAAAGAAATCTCTGATGGGCTAGGTCATAGAATACAGAGCAAGTTATTATAAAAATGTGCCCATTTTCCTGAGTGGAAGCTTACAAAACTTATGAACCAAACAGTGAATAGGTGGATTAAAGAATGAAAAATTTGCTCTTAAAGAATAAGCTGCAGTGGATAGAACACCAGCCCTGAAGTCAGGAGGACCTGAGTTCAAATCTGGCCTTGGACCAAACACTTGACACTTACTAGCTGTGTGACCCTGGGCAAGTCACTTAACCCCAATTGCTTAAAAATAAAATAAAATAAAATAAAAAGAATAAGCTGGCTGTTTTCTTCTTATCTGGTTCTAGACGGAAAGGAAATTCAGTGGTAAGAGCTGAAATAGTACTTTTTCACCATGTTTGTTATTTTTCCTATGAAACGTAAAAGATCAGCAGAGATAGAAGACACTATATAGACAAGATCTAGACTCAAGTCTGATATCTGCCATTTACTATGTGATCTTGGACAAGTCATTCTGTCTACTGCAGGTATTTTTTTTCAATTTTATTGATATCTTTTATTTTTGTAATCTAGGCAATTCTGGATATAACATACCACTACTACCACTAGTGCCACCAGACAGCTAAGCAAAAAACAAAACAAAACTTGACTCAGTAACCCAATCTGGCCATGTGCAACATTCTGCCCTTGTAGTCACCCACCTCTCTACCAAGAGGGTGTTACCAAGACTGGTGATTACAATTACTCAGGATTCAGCTCTTTCAGTGATCTACTCTTTTACTTTATTGCATACATCATATATGTTGTTCTCCTGGTTCTGGTTACATCATTCTATACCAGTTTAAATAAGTCTTACCAGGGGCAGCTAGGTGGCGCAGTGGATAGAGCTCTGGCCTTAGAGTCAGGAAGACCTGAGTTCAAATTTGGCCTCAGACACTTGACACTTACTAGCTGTGTGACCTTGGGCAAGTCACTTAACCCTGATTGCCTCTCCAAAAAGCAAAATAAATAAATCTTACCATATTTCTTTAGTCTCCATAATTTCTTACCTTGCAATAACAGAAATTCATCTTTTATATGCACTTCTTTGGAAGGAATGGGCTGCATTGGGAGGTAGAAAGTCCCTCCTCATTGGAGGTCATCAAGCAAGGATTAGATGCAACAAGATTCTTATTCAGGTTAGGCTTGAGCTGTAGCCCTGATGGTCTCAGAAGTTCCTTCCAACTGTAATTCGCAATTTCCCTTTCAATTATTTCCTCTTGGATTTTGTAATCATCCAGTTATTATATAGAAATGGATGTGATTTTTGAGGCTTTATTTTGGAGTCTACAACTTTGCTGAAGCTGTTGTCTCTTAGTATCTTTGCTGGTTTCCTAGGAGTTTTCAAGTAAACCATCATATCATCAGTAAATAAGGATAATGTTCAGTCTACTTTATTTATCATTATGCCTTTAATTGCTTTCTCTTGTCTTACTACTATTGCTTGCATTCCCAAAACTATATCAAATAATAATGGGGGGAGTGAGCATCCTTGCTTTACTCCTGTATTTATTGGAAATAGTTCTAGTCTATCCGAATTGCATATCATGCTTGCTTTTGATTTGAAACATACTTTTTATGATATTAAAAAGATCCTTCTGTATCTATACTTGGTAGGGTTTTGTTTGTCTGTTTTTTCTTTGTTTTTTGGTACAAATGAGTGTTTGAACTGAATCTTGAAGGAAAACCAAGAGATTCATGTGAAGTGGGAGTACATTCCTGGCTGCCTAGAGGACAATCACTGTAAAGGTCAAGAGATGGGGGATGGAGTGTTGTTTGTGCGGAACAGCAAGTCAGTCTGAATGACCAAGAAGCAAGACTGTAATGAAGTGTGAGGATGGGAGAATATGTAAGAAGACTGGAAAGATGAGAAAGGGCCAGGTTGTACAGATTTAGATGTCAAACAGAAGTTTATATTTGATCCTAAGGTCAATAGGGAGCCATTGGGATTTATTGACCAGGGGGAGTGGGAAGGGAGGGTGGCATGACCAGACTTGCACTTTAGGAAATCACTATAGTTTCAAGAAAATCACTTTGATGACTATGTGGAACATGGATAGAGTGCGGGGAGAGGCATGAGTCAGAGAAACAGAATAGTAAATCATTGCAACAGTCTAGACAAGGCAATAAAGGCCTAAACTAGGGTAGTGGCCATGTGAGCAGAAGGATGTGAAGGATGTGAAGGTAGAAATGACAAAATCTGGCAACTGATTCCATATATGGAGAGGGAGTTGAGAATGACGCTAAGGCTACAAGTCTGGGTGACTGGAAGGATAATGCTATCCTCAATGGTAATAGAGAAGTTCAGAAAAGGTCTAGGAATGTAGGGAAAAATAAAGAGTTCTGATTTGGAATTGTTAAGTTTGGTGCACCTATGGGATATCCAGTTGAAAATGACCAATAGATGGTTGGTGATGCAAGACTACAGCTTAGGAGAGAAACTTGGACAGGACATATAGACCTGGGAGTCAGGTGTATGCAGATGGTAATTGAAACCATGTGAGCTGGTGAGGTCATTAAAGCGAAAAGTATAGGGAGAGAAGAGAAGGTGGTTCAGGGCAACAACTTGGGGGTATGCTCACAGTTCGTGGATATGGCAAGAATGATGACTCAGCATAGGAGATTGAGAAGTGATATAACCACATGACACTCCTCTTGTGGAACCCACCTTCCTCCAAAATCCTTGGGAGGGCAAGGGTGAGACTCCTCTCTTGGTGGAGTTATGCCAATAGTCAGGGATCCTCTATGCCACTATCCATTTTCCTTTCCCTCAACTGTTTTTGCCACAGATGAGAATATTCCCAGTTAAGGCTCTGCTAGGAAGGATGGCTACCCCTGGCTGATCAGGCGTTCCTGAGACCCAGAGCCCCTACATGCACTGATGGAAGGAGCCCAAATTTACTATTCCAGTGTGGTGCTAATCCTAGTACCTTCTTCTCTTTCTCTTCCTACAGACGAATCGTGAAACGTAATATCCAATTGAGATGCCCCTTCCGGAAGGGCACTTGTGTAATCACCCAGAAGACTCGGAAGCAGTGCCAGGCCTGCCGGCTTCGCAAGTGCCTGGATAGTGGAATGAGGAAGGAAAGTAAGTACTGAAACTGATCAATGAGCTTCTCTCTCTGTCCGTGTGTGTGTGTGTGTGTGTGTGTGT